>NC_068276.1:18231514-18379014 GCF_025860055.1 Xyrauchen texanus
CCCTTCCTTTCTCTTTTGGCATTTCCTTCCCTTATTGCCAGATTGTTCTCTTTCTCCACCTGTCTCATGTATTCTCCCTTCCTCTTCTCTCTCTGACTCAGTTTGCACCTGTTATTAAGATGCCATTTGGGTGATCCGTTAGAAACGGGATGATGCTAAAGACGGGTGCAAACGAAGTACAGAGTTTTTGAGATTTGTCCACTTCTTTCAACTACATTCAGAGGTGGTTGAATGTGGTTGAAAACACGTGCTACCAGATTGGGCTGGTAGTGTAAACACTCATCCATTTGAACGTGCCGCCCAGTAGTGCTGGGTGAAATGGCTAAAATTATCACTGTATTTTCTTAAGCTTTTTCTCTCCACTAAGTCATGGTTTTCTGGTCTTTTCGTATTTCACAACTGACCTTTCCCATGGTTTATCATCCTGACCAGTGTTGGGGTAACGTGATAAAAGTAATATGCGTTATGTAATCAGATTGCTTTTTCGAGTAACGCGTAAAGTAATATTTTTTTATTTTAGACCATAATATAGAGTTATTTTTTAAAATAAGTAAGGCATTGCTTTTGTTCACTTTTCCTTTCCCTGTATTGTGATAAATCAGGAGTAAAAGTGTGCAAACATCGAGGAGGGGCATGTTGGGCATTGTAGTTTTAGAGAGTGCAAGGCTTCTTAGAGATGTTCAGTGAAGTAAGTAGTATGTGTGCGCATGATGGGTATTGTAGTTCTAGAGAGTGTGAGCCATGCTTATCAGCGATGGGCAGAGCACAACAAGTTTTCTTTTAGCCCACCCTGAGATTTTTGTTTTAAAAATGGTAAAATATTGCTGGTGAAGGAATGTAAATCTGAATGCTTCAGTGGAATCCAGTTGGACTCATCATTTGCAGTGGTGGATTTTTTGTGCAGCTGTCATAAATGGCCATTGTCATGACAATCACAGCAAAAGTTAATAAATGTGTTCTAATAAGGCAAGATTTGGTCAAAAATGTAACATTCGCGTAAGCGATGCTTTGATTCTCATGATTGATTCATGTAAGCTGTATTTAAAAGTGTGTGAACGCACATTTTCATGGTATAATATAGTACAGGCATAAGCTGGAGAATTCTTCCCGTGGCCAACGCTTGATTATACAGATACATGGAGCATGAAATGATCACTGACTGTTTGTGCATCTGAATTGCTTTATTTTAAAGCTGCCTGTTACTACTTCTCTAGGATCAGTTTTCATCCAAACTGCTCTGCGGTAAAGCATTTAACATTCAACATTCGTTTGAGTGAAATGCGATTTGATTTATGTGTAAATACACGCTGCATTAAAAAATCAGTAAACGTGTTTAGGCAGAGGGATTATAAAACTAGTCTTCCACTGGCCACAGCATGATATACAGGGTGAAATACTCACTCAATTCACTGACGTATGCAGCCGAAGTGCTCTGTGATACAGCTCCCCTTTACTGGGAGAATGGGATGAGAAAAGCTGACTCTGGATCAGCAGCTACAAGCAACGTACTACATGGTTTATGTACACATACAAAATTTCTTAAAATATTTGACATTTTTGTTCTATAATAAACAAGTAATTTGATTCGTGAAACAAAACGTTTTAAAGACATTTTGGTAACATTAAGAAAGATTGAAGTTGTATCAACCTGCAAGTTTGCAGTTGAATGCGATCAACCAGTGGCGTCTGTACGCACTGTGAATCAGCTCAAAACAAGCATTTACTGAGATGACTTAAGTGAAAAAGATTAATTTATTCATCAGACTTATTCATTGAACATGTTTGGTTGGCATGTCCCACTGAATTTTATCCTGACTTCTGAAAAAACTTCTCAAGTTGACTCTGACATTGTCGATGAGCACTGCACATGATGACATATATAATGCAGGTTCAAGTGTTGGACTTTGCTGCGGTAGGTAAGGCAGTGGTTATTCTTCATTATTCATGTTTGCTGCCATGTTGATGAAAAAAAAATCATGCATATTCCAGTTATAGAGTCTTTATTCTAAATATGGCATGAAGACCTACTGATTGTAGACTTTCTAACTAGCTGTTTGTTTAGTATGCTGATTTGATATGAGTATTATACAGTAGTTAGCATGACCTATAGTGTCTGTACATATCACATATATTTGTATTTAATGCACACCAGAAGAGAGAGTGGCGGTGAGAAAACGTAAAAGAAATGTAATGCTATACTTTCCATAAAAAGTACATTTTGAATTAATTCAGTTACTTTAAGGAGTAACGCAATATTCTAACAAGTTACTTTTAAAAGTAACGTTACCCAACACTGGTCCTGACTGTCTTTTTTTTTAAATTTTTTTTTTTTACTATTTGCTTCTTATAACACGACTGTTTCTTTATTTGAATCACCTCTTTATTTTGTCCCAAGTTTCTGACTCGTCATTCCCTTCTTCCCAACCCCCTTCCATGTCCGTATCTCTTCTTGGCACACACTAAATTATTATGCAGAAAGTAAACCATTAGGCGTGGTTGTATGAACTAAGGCTCCTCTGTGCATAGTTGGTCTTCGGCCAACAAAAATGGGTTTCTGAGTTTGACATGTACAGTTCAGGGGTGGTGTGTTTCCTCAAATCCTTCTTCATCAGCTTATCTCAGCAGGGTAGTGTTTGTGTAAAGTTTAAACAGCCACTCGGGGCTCTGACAGATCCTAAAATAAAGCAGAATATTTAGTTGCCATTGACAGGGCTGTCCTTGGATGTTATCCAAGAGTGGGACGTTCCGTCATGAAGCTTCCAGAATGTTGCTGCTGGATCTGATTTGATCCTCTCTCTCTCTCTCTCAGGCTCCGTGCACTTTCCAGTGGAGGCAGTGTGTCTTCCCCTCCTGCCTCTCCTGCTATGCCAAAGTACAAGCTGGCCGAGTACCGTTATGGCCGAGAGGAGATGCTAGCACTTTATGTCAAAGACAACAAGGTGGGAAAGCACTTACAACAAATCTTGGCACTGATTTTTCAATCTTGTGGGTTCTTTTGTGGCCTTTTTATTCCACTCGTGACTTACAGTATTACTAGGGCTGTTAATTTAGTGAGATTTTAATTTAATTAAAAATAGTGCTTTAAAACAAATGGTGCAATTAATGAAGCCCCAGACCATAATTTCTACCGTCGCACTAATTCAAACTTGAGGTACCACCAGTTTTCAGCAGGGGGCAGTAAGCAAAACTTCAGCTGAACTTTCATCTGTACAAAGAACAAACCAAACTCACTCTTACTTGACACTAGTGACAGCACAAGATGAGGACGCGTTCCTGTGTTCAAACACAGCTGGACAGAGCGCAATTCTGAATACAGGGATCTCGAGGTGTGTTTTTCTTTCAAACTGTTTAACTTCACACAGTGACCTTAAAACGCTGTGTTTATGAAGCAACAAATATGAGTTGCTCCAAAAGCATCCATCTGATGCAGATGTACATTGATGCAATCTTTGAAATGCCCTTATAATAAATCTGTCTCGGACTGATTGACGAATTAATTAGCTAAATGGATTGCTGTGGACTGTATACCAATGATAGGATTATGTTCAATAACACATTGTCTAATCAATGCTTTACTCGTCTGCCACAATAAACTCTTACCTGCAGCAGTCTCGTAATGAACATCTTTAGTGTTGTTCACATGGCCTGAGGTTTAAGACGGAGAGTGTTTAATACGTGTTTCCACTGGTTGCTTTGAAATGTCAAAAATGTGTTTGTCTTGGACTGACACAAGCCTTGAAGGTTTCTACAGGCAACGGTGGAGCCAAAACTCCATTGCAAAAATAAATAAATAGACTAGTGTCGTGAAATAATAAGGCACCTGTGGTCATTAAAAACATTTATCAGAAATTATGAGTTATATTAGCCTAACTAGTTACATTTATTTTTAATTGTTTTTGTTTTTGCAGAGGAGTATGTATTTTTGTTTTAATTAAACGTTGAATGTGTTTTGAAATGGGTTTTCTATAAGCCACTCACACAACAAGTCCTCTATAGTGCTGGTATCAGAATTGTGAAAATTAAAAATCTACAGTAAAACCATACAAACCTGCTTTGGAAGTGGCACATTAAAGTGGTCAACAAAATGTCACAGCTGATTGCAACATCAGAACAGAAGTTAGTGTTTGTTGTGGAATTCTGTGTCAGAATATTGCAAGTTTAAAACTGACTTGGATCTGTCTGACAGCACAAATGTTAACGTTTTGTTAAAAGGTTTCTCTGTCCAGTGAGTGCGAGTTAGTGTTTTTCCAGTTAACCTGACATATTCAGTCATTTATTTGAAACAGTGCAGTGAGTCATAGTCTGGGATTGTGTGTGTTTTCAGGTCCCAGAAGAAATACAGGATAAGGAGTTTTCTATTATTCTACAGGACGAGCCTCAACAGCCGCTGGCACTGTTGCCTCTGACTGAAGAGGAGCAGGTAATGCGCGCGCACACACACACTGATTTGACATACAACACTCTCCTATAAAAACACCCGTAGCGCTATTATCAGTAGAGGTCTTGTGGTTTTTGACGTGTTCCTTGTTTCATTCCTGATGTGTTTTCTCTGTCTGCAGAGGAACTTTTCCATGTCTGTCAACAGTTTGGCTGTGCTGAGGCTTATGGGTAAAGGGGGCGGGGCCGTCCCGGCTGGGGTGAACAGAGGCCGAGGCGGCGTGCGAGGTGGCCGGGGTAAGTTAATGTTTGTAAGTTATTAATTTTGAGTCGGTGACACTAGTGTACACAAAAGCTGCATTTTTTTTAAGAATGATCTGTCTGCTCTTTTCCACATAATTATAAAAGTGAATGGGCTGCAGTGCTATATTCCAAATATTTTGAACTCATATGATAACTTTGTTTGAAAAACACAGAAAATGAAGTTGTCTTCAATATAAAATCTTACTCTTCATTGTAGAATCAAATGTGGCACCATTAGCATCTGTCACCTCATAACTACCTCAAAGAATCTAAAATATAAAAGTTTTCTTTTGATTAACATAATTCATACATTGCCATTGGTGTTATTTCATGGTTTTGATCTTTACTATTAATAAATTAAAGGAATATTCTGGGTTCAATATAAGTTAAGCCCAGTCGACAGTATTTGTGTCACAATGTTGATTACCACAAAATAATTTCGACGCTTCAATCCTTTTCTTTAAAATAAGCTAAAATCAAGTTTACAGTGAGGCACTTACAATGGAAGTGAATGGAGGCAATCCATAAATGTTAAAATACTCACTGTTAGTATAGCCACAAGACGTAAACAATATGCGTATAAACAATAAATTGTTATGCGTATAACAATTAACAACTTCATTGCAATGACGACATAACGGGGTAAACCCTAAAACCCAAAAACGGCAGCAAAAATGACAATTTAAATTACATTAAGGCTCAAATAATACACAAGTTTTTACAGAATTAATTGAAGTGCTTTTATAAAATCATTGGCTTCACATTTCTGCCTTTAAACCCTCCAAAGATTGGCCCCATTAACTTCTATTACCTCACTGTAACCTCTATTTTTATGGACTGGGCCTGGTGTAGCTCAGCGAATATTGACGCTGACTACCACCCCTGGAGTCATGAGTTTGAATCCAGAGTGTGTTGAGTGACTCCAGCCAGGTCTCCTAAGCAACCAAATTGGCCCGGTTGCTAGGGAGAGTAGAGTCACATGGGGTAACCTCCTCGTGGTCACGATTAGGGGTTCTCGCTCTCAATGGGGCACGTGGTAAGTTGTGTGTGTGTCGCGGAGAGTAGCATGAGCCTCCACATGCTGTGAGTCTCCGCAGTGTCATGCACAACGAGCCACGTGATAAGATGCGTGGATTGACTGTCTCAGAAGCAGAAGCAACTGAGACTTGTCCTCCACCACCCGGATTAAGATTGAGTAACCACGCCTCCATGAGCACCTACTAAGAAGCGGAATTGGGCATTCCAAATTGGGGAGAAAAGGGGATAGAATTTAAAAAAGAAGAAAAAAGTATTATGTTCGCATTATGTGTATAGGGCGAGGAAGAGGAGAGGGAGGATTCTACCAAAGAAGCAGTGAGGAAGTAGAGGGTGGATTCGGTCGTAGTGTTCGAGAGATCCATCGTAGCCAGAGCTGGGATGACAGGTATGACTCAGCTTCTTTTTTCCCCCTTTCTTTAACATTTAAATCTTTCTCTTTCCATCTTTCCCTCTATTTAAGTTAATGTATCTTATTGTGATCTCAGTAAACATAAATCTGCTTGATGTGATCGGCATGATACAAAACCTACAGAGTCAAATCAAAAGCTGCTTTTGCTAAGCCTTTCTCTTTATCTGCAGAGGTGAGAGGCGTTTTGAGAAACCACTGCGGAGGGATGGCGTGCGACTCGGTTTCGAGGAAGGGCCTCCTGGTGTGAGAAAGGAGTTCATGCGCTCTGACAGCGACAACTGGCGCACGCTGCGAGAGGAGCAGGAAGAGGAGGACACGGGAGAGCCTGGAAGCAGCTGGAGAATCACTGGCACAAGAAGAGATGGTACACACATGGACACATCGCATATACTTGCAATGAGTTCTGTTACACATGCACACATTTGTTCTTAAAGTCAACATGAAATCAAAATGGATCCAATTTACTTTCTAAATAAGTGTCAATCAGTGCATGGAATTGTAGAGAGAGTAACTTTCTCTACCTCTGAATCTATTTTCAATGTTAAACCAAGGCCACATGAGGGGAAACATTAGAAAACCAATGTTTTTCTAATTTAAAAACATTGGTAATGACATTTTATGTAGTTTAAAAAAATCCTCTCTGCAAATCCCTCTCTATTTCCCCGTCACTTTCTCCTGTCCAGATGGTGGTCCTCGCTCAGCTGGTTGGCGGGAACACAGTGGTCCTGGTGAAGTTCGCCGCAAGAAGTTTGACTTTGACTTCCGAGATGGAGGGAATGAAGGAGGTAGAAGGAGAGCAGGAAGTGAAGGAGCAGAGGAGGAGAGAGATGGTCTGCCAGAGTGGTGCACAGATGAGGAAGATGGAGAAATGGGAACCTTTGATTCCTCTGGAGCATTTATGTCTGTTAAGGTGAGAGGATAACCTCTAGTTTCTAATTACCTATTATTTACATTTTTCTGTATTTTTAATTTTCTTCTATTTTTAAAGAAGGGCCCAAAAGACCCCATTCCAGAAGAAGACTTTGAGTTCCAGGGATTGGAGGATGAGGAAGAGGATAGTACTTATCAAGAGAAGGGGAACGGCAGTGGTGCAGAAAGTGAGAAAGGTGAACTGATAAATTGACAATATATGATGTGTAGACTAAAATAGGATGTAAACATCTCCAATCTAAATTAATGGAGAAAGACTGAAATCTCCAAAATGGTTCATCAAGATTACAATCAAAGAACATATTTAAAATTATGCCAAAAATTTGAAACTTTAAGGCTGTTGCAACTAATGTGCATGCACTTTCCTGAGTTGACTGACAGGCGATGTCGGTTTGGAAAAGGTGAATGGCTCTTTAACGTCTAAGGCAGGACTTATTTTTTTGCCATGCATTTTAATACAGTGGCCCGTCTAAATAGTCTGTAGTTGTAGTCCTTGAAGGTGTACTCAGTATATTGTTTGTGTCGACTTGGACACAAACAATAGTGGTGTGGATGTAGCATCATTATAGTGGTGTGGATGTAGCATCATTATAGTGGTGTGGATGTATCATCATTCAAATGCAATAGTTTTCAGTTACAGATGCCATTGTAGAAATTTACGATTCACAATCAGACATGAATAATTGAATCCAAGAGTGAAAGTGTCCAATAACATGGTGGTTAATGAGACAAGCAACATGTAGTATTTAGTTGGTCATGTGACATCATAACATGGCTGCTTCCATGAGGGCACCCCTGCCCCATGTAGAATAAAACTGCTTTTATAAGGTACTGACATGACTAAAGTCCACATCTCATGTGAGTGACCATGATTTTATACATAGGTTTTAAAATTACAATTAATTTCTTTAGGAGTAAAACTTTTTTTAATGAGGATAAAATTATTGAGTGCACCTTTAATTAGAATTGTGATAGCATCATGGATTTTTAAAAACACAGTAGCTTCAAAATTAACGTTTGAGGTATGACTTTGTTAACAAAACGTGAAAGTAATTTTAATTGTATTAAATATATTTAAATATTTTTATTGATTTTCCTTGTATGTCTAAAACTGGCATAATAAAAACCCATTGGGAATTGCTGAGGGGAACCCATGGTTTAAAAATGCAAAAGTGATACAACTATTTAGTGAATTTGCTCCTGTATTTTAAATATCAGTTGGTCCAGCTTTTGTAGTAAACAGCGAAAGCTAAATGTAGTTCTTTCCATTTCATCACTATTTCTTTTTCTTTCAACAGATGGGATCGAATCTGCTTCTGTGTCTGAAACTGAAATGAAGACTGTCTCTCCTTCCCCTCCTCCCTCTCTCCCTCCCTCTCTTCCTGCACCTGTCCCTGAGGTTGTGCCCTCTGCTGCTCCCTCTGGCCTGGAGGAGCCTCAGCCTGCACCCTCCATTCCCAATAAACTACCGAATGAAGGTAAATATTACACTACAACACTAATGCTACCTTTTGACAACATACTGTTGGCTTTTCTCTATTGAAATTGTGTATCTTTTTTGTGATTTAATAAAACATTTATTTTTGTGTTATCAGAGGCCATATTAGATTTGAGCCCCAGTGCCTCCTCCAGTCTGCCTTCATCGCCTCCCTCCTCGTCCTCTGCTGCTACTGATCTCCCACTACTGGGGGGCGACATTGAGGATGATGAGGGCATGAAGCACCTGCAACAGGTACAACACAGAACAATAAAGAAAGATTGAACAAAGATGAACAATGCGGGTCCACTGAGTGTTATGATAAATAGTGAAATAACTTATTTATTTACTGTAATTAAAGGGGACATATCATGAAATGTTCCTTGCTTTTTTATATAGGGTGCACTATATAGACATGATCTAAGTTTTATTGACACTTTGTCTTGCCACTAAGGTGATATTCATACTGGGACGTTTGCTGCGGTCCAAAATTGAGTGCAATTGTTCCCGGCGCCCCCTGCAGCGTTGGTCTGGTTTCTGACTCATTCAGATACTTTTGAACCTCGGTGCTTTTCCGTCATCAACTTGAATTTGGTGTTGCACACCAGAGTGAATGACACTTGTGCCTCTTTGTGTTGCATGCTATAATGCAGCAGATATGCTCGCAAGCTGTCTTTTTTAAAGTGATAGCTGGTGGCAAGCAGTGTATGTGCAGCGTGCTTTTGTTCCCCTGCCACTCATGGTTTGTGTGTGTGGTTTTGTGCACCTCACGATGTCATCGTGCTTCTATCGGCAGTAATGGCGATAAGTTATTTTACTTCTTGAACAAGTTCGCACTTGAGTACAGCTGGCTTTCTCATTCATGCGAAACCATGCCACAGTTCCCTTGCAACCGAACTCAGACCACCTCCTACAGGTAATCTCGGGTTTGGTACAACATCCACTCCCTGGTTCACAAAAAAACTTCAATATAACCAGTGTGAAAGCCCCATTATATTCCACATTTATATGTGAATGTGGTGTTAAAGGGATAGTTCCCCATAAAATTACAATTGTCTCATTATTTAGTCACCCTCATGGCATCCCAGATGTGTATGACTTTTTCTTCAGCTGCACAGAAAAACTATTTTTTTTTTAGAAGAATATCTCCACTGTGTTGGTCTTCACAATGCAAGTGAATGGTGACCAGAACTTTGAATCTCCAAAAAGCACATAAAGGCAGCATAAAAGTAGGCCATAGGACTCCAGTGATTAAATTCATGTTTTCAGAAGTGATATGATAGTTGTGGGTTAGAAGCAGATCAATATTTAACTTTTTATTTTTTTACTGTAAATTCTCCCTGCCCAGTAGGTGGCGATATGCATGAGATATGTAGGTAATTTGCATATAGAGGTCTTAAATGTGCAGTAGCAAAACCACTTGTTTAATTCTCAGGGTCAGAAATTTGAAAATGGTAATGTAAAATTAGATTTGGACTTTTTTGGTACTGAACTAAGAGTATAAATGGATTTAGTGAATGCAGAAAAAATTTACAATATTCCCCCTCTAGATAAATGACATTGTTGTGATCTTGTTCGTGTGTAGGAGGCAGAGAAGATGGTGGCAGCGCTACAAGACACTTCTCTCGAGGAAGAGTGTTTCACCCAGACTCTTCAGGAGAGCAGAAACACAGCTTCTGCCCTTCCTCTCTCCCATGACTCCGCCATGAAATGGTTTTATAAAGATACGCAAGGAGAAATTCAGGGTACACACACATTCTCTCTCTCTCTCTCTCTCTCTCTACGCACGAGGCTATCTCATGCAGTATTGCTCTAAATATAGCCCACGAGTGTCTTCTCTTTCAGTAATTCCCACTGTCTTTTGCCTGCTTTCTCTCAGGTCCATTCAGTACAATGGAGATGTGCGAATGGTTTCAGGCAGGGTATTTCACCATGAACCTGCTTGTGAAGCGTGGTTGTGATGAGGGATTTCAGCCACTGGGGGAAGTCATTAAGATGTGGGGGCGTGTGCCGTTTGCCCCTGGCCCCTCCCCTCCCCCCCTCCTGGTGAGGAATCAAGCCCTACTTCGCCCTCAACCACCCCGGGGGGCAACCGTGAGTCTCTGGGTGGAAGGGTGAATGTTGGGGGTTTATGTTCTTCTGGGTTATTTGTGTTTGGAGGAGATTTTCTTCTGTTAATTAAGATATGGTTAATATGGTAATAAGATTGTTTGCATGTGTGTGATTGTCTGTCTGATCTCACTTAAGATTGTATGTGTGTTTGTCTGGTCTCTGATCTGTCATGGTTAAATGTGTGGGTCTGATCTCTCTCACTCTCTCAGGGTAATATGGATCAGGAGCGGTTGAAGAAGCAGCAGGAATTAGCTGCTGCTTCAGCTCTTTACCAGCAACTCCAGCAACAGCAGCTGTTCCAGCTCATAAACAGGTGGGTGTGCATTTGTTGAATTTTTGCTGCGTTAGTATGTACATTCCATATGTACTGCTGCGTTATAACTCTCTCCATTTGCGCATGTAGATGTGGAGAGCAGAGTATGATGCCTTCAATGAACAGGTCGATGTCAGTGCCAGATACAGGGTCCATGTGGGACATGCATACCTCAGCCTCACAGCCAGCAGGTGCACACAGTCATCCTTTCATTTTTCTTTCTGTGACATGCTCACTCGTTCAGTATCCTGATATTACTGTCTGCCTCTCTCTGTTATCCACGAGCAGGTGGTGAGGCCAGTCTTTGGGACTTAATGAATTCTTCAACTCAGGGTCCAATTCTAGAACAGCTTCAGAAGGTGAGAGCTGCCCTCTGGTGGTGATGTAAGGAAAATGGACTAAACTCAAACTCGCCTGTACTCATTGTATTGTTTGTGTGTCTCAGCTACATGAGAGGAGAGAAGCTGAACTCAGGGCCAAGCGTGAGGAAGAGGAAAGGAAACGGAGAGATGAAAAAAGGCGAGAGGAGCAGAAAAGGAGAGAGGAAGAGGAGCTTTACAGGCGCAAGCAGGTGTGCCACAGTCTGCCGATTTATAGGGATAGTTCACCCAAAAATGAAAATTCTATCATCATTTACTGACTCTTATGCCATCCAAGATGTGTGTGACTGACTTTCATCTGCTGAACTTTTTTTAAAAAATTTTTAATTTTAAGAATCTCTAAGCTCTTTTGGTGGATACAATGTGTACAAATGTGTACAAAGTGATTGGGTGCCAACATGTTGAAGCTCCAAAAATCATGTAAAAGCAGCATAAAAGTAATCCACATGACTCCAGTGGTTTAATCCATGTCTACAGAAGCGATATGATAGATGTGGGTGAGAAACTGATCAATATACTCAGTCAATCTCCACTTTAACTTTCACTTTTACATTCTTCTTTTTGTGTTTTTGTGATTCACATATCGCCCCCTACTGGACATGGAGATTAATTTCTAGCTAAAAAGTACTTAAATATCAGTGTCATATAAAGTATCATACAGTTGTCATACTTAAGTAAAAGTAAAGATACCTTGAACATTGACTCAAGTAAAAGTTAATGTAGCTCATAAGAAAAATACCTATGTGAAAGTATTAAAGTAACTGATATTAAATTTACTTGAGTATCAAAAATGCAAGTAAATCGCATAAATCATGGAACAGCTAGTTAATCCCATGGCAATGGGATTCATTTGATTGGCGGTGCCGTACTGGATTTTATATTAGGAGCGGTTAAATCAAGATCTGCTCTGATTAGTCAGTCAGTGAGTAAATGCACTCATTTGGTGCAAAATATTAAAGTAAACAACATGAACAACATGCGAAAATCAAGCAAATTGGTGACTGTACAGTTTAGAATCAATATATTTTGTGCTATTGATGAAGAATAAATCTTGACAGAAAAAAAATGAATTTAGCTTGTTTATATGAGGTGACAGAGTTGTGTAACAAAATAGCATTGCCATCAGTATGGGATATGACCACACAACAATGATAAAATAAGACACACCAAATATGTTGCATATTGGTGCTTAAAAAAAGCTTCCTGCTATTTCAGAAAGTGACAAAAAAAAATTGCAAAACACGCCAATGCTGTCACTTGAACCCTCATTGCATCACATTTACAAATTCTGACCTTGAAAGTACGAACTTCCCAGAAGGATTTGAATGCAGTTTAAACCACAACATAACTGAAATAGTGTTTATATTCGCTATGTGTTAAACATATGTGGATAAGACATGCAGTATGATTGGGGGGTAAAAAGTCCATAAAAATTGGAACATTGAAGGAGAGACTTGAGTCATTTTTAGTGACCAGAACAGAGACTTGTGGGATTTGAGTCTTTTCAGTTGGGCCAATAAGCAACCACCCAGAACACTCTTGCAACTGCATAGCAATGTGCTACACAGAAAACATCTTGGTAACAGCATATTAACAATCTTGCAAGCACATGGAGGCAATGCTTAAAACACACAGAAGAGTACCTTGGCAACTGCATGCCCCAGCAACCATCTAGAACACTCTAGTAACCACATTCTGTAGCATCTATGTGCTAAAAAGCAAAGAAGAGAATACTTAAGCAATAACCCAGAACACCCTAGTTTTTAAAAAAATAAATATTGTTCGACATTGTCATGAGTGCTGGTAATTATTAATTCACATCGCACCTTGGTTAAATGTAAAAGCTAAACACATTTGATTGACTTTCATATGAACAGGTCTCCTGGAAAGGCAGGAGACTGATAGCAAATGATTTCACAGCTTTTATAATTGCATTAATTACAATTAATTTGTCTTCACCAGAGGAATTAGACGGAACAATCATTGTCCAATGAGCGTTTAGCTTGTGATTTTGATTCAGATTTGCGATTCATTAAATGAGTCATTCAGACCACTTTTTTTTTTTAGTTTTGATCTGTTCAATTGAATCAAATTTAAAAGATTTGACTCAATTGATTCTTTCATTAATTGTACATCATTAACGCCATTCTGCATGCAATTTACACAAACAACTTATTTCTTTGCTGTGTTTAGTAGCAAAAGTAACAAAAGGGTCTGGAGAAATTTATCGGAGTAAAAGTATTCATTTTTCCCTTTAAAATGTAGTGAAGTAAAAGTCTAAAGAAATATGTATACTCAAGTAAAGTACAAATATTAATTAAAATGACTTGAGTACAGTAACAAAGTATTTGTAATTCATTACTATACACCTTTGTTAAATATTGATATGGTTTTCACCCACACCTATTATATCACTTCATAAGATATGGATTTAACCACTGGAGTCGTATGGATTACTTTTATGCTGCCTTTATGTGCTTTTTGAAGCCTTCAAAATTTTGTCACCTATTCACTTTCATTGTATGGACCTTGAGAGCTGAAATACACTTTTAAAATCTTACTTTCTTCTGTAGAACACAAATTAAGTCATACACATCTTGGATGGCATGAGGGTGAGTAAATGATGAGAGAATTGTCATTTTTTTGGTGAACTATCCCTTTAAATAATTGAGCAACTTTTTATTTTTTTCTTGCAAGAGCATGTACGTTTTATTGCTAACATTGGATGTTACAGCATATTTGCCATATTTTCCTCTAACACACTTGCTGTCTTTTTTTAATTTAATTTGCTCTCTCTAAATCTTTCTTTTCCAGCAGCAGGAGTTGCTGATGAAACTGCTCCAGCAGGTTCCGCGTCAGGGTTCGTCAGGCTCCGTGTCCAGCTGGAGTGGAGGAGCCATCTCTGGGCTGGGGAAGCAAACCAAGCCCCTCAACCTCCTAGATGTCCAGCAGGAGGCTGAGAGAATACACAAACAGCAGCACAGAGTCCAGCAACAGCAGAGGGTAAGACACAAACATCAGTGTTTTGAATGCCAATGACAATCCTAAAAAATCAAGTTAAATGCAATATGAATGTCTCTCTGCAGTGGGGAGATGCTTCTGCAATGTGGGGAGCCGGACCTTTGGATGGAAAGGTGGGTGGTGGTGGCAGCCCCTCAGGAGGAGGGATGGGCATCTGGGATGAGGCCCTCAAGAACCAGAGCACTCTCCGCAACAACATGGGGCTGAAGAACAGCCGTAGCAGTCCCTCACTGAGGTAAAGCCACGTTACACATTAGTGGTCATACTGATGTGGGACGAAGTTATTAGTGGTTGATGGGCTTCGGAAGTCCACATTACAAAATGTGATTCAAAATATAATTGAAAGGAATAGTTCACCTAAACAAATTGTAGAGCTAAACAATGGAAGTTCTTGCATGAAGACTTGAGTCACTGTGAACGATCTTCTCTTTTGCACTCTGAAACAATATCAATATTTTCACCAAAAATTACTTTGGGTTGTTTTCCACCAAAATATATGCCAACGGACTACTTTTATGATCCTTTTTAAGCTTTATAGTTCACCGGATAGTTCACCCAAAAATGAAAATTCTCTCATCTACTCACTCTCATGTCATCCTAGATGTGTATGACTTTCTTTCTTCTGCAGAACACAAATTAAGATTTTTAGAAGAACATTTTAGCTCTGTAGGTCCTCACAATGCAAGACAATGGTGGCCAGAAGCTCCAAACACATATAAAGACAGCAACAAAGTAATCCTTAAGACTCCAGTGGTTAAATCCATGTTTCCTGAAGCAGTATGATACTGTAGGTGAGAAACAGAAAGCTAGTTACAGATAACTGGATCTGTGAATTCCGGATGACCGCCAGAGGCGGTGCTTAAGCACTAGTAAATTATTGCAGCGCCAGCCAGATAGGTCTCGAGAATATACCAAAAAAGTCTCTTGGTGACGTAAGCGGAGCTCTGAGGATGATAAGCCACAGTAGCTCAGCATTCATCCTCGGCACGCCTTTATCACTCATTCCAAGTGACCAAGATCTCTGCCGTTCATCCAGAAATTAAAAAACACAGTTACATTTGTAAATAGTGTTCTGTTTCATTCCTCTTGACTGCCAGAGGTGGTGTGTAAGCACTAGTGGATGTCTCATTGCACAGGACATAGCGGGTGAGCCCTAAGATCATTAGACTGAGATGAACACTGAACATCTAGACCTCTAACAGGAACATTAGTAGAAATGGCTGCAACATATACCTTCAATGTGGAGGCTGACTTACCTGCACCCAAAAGATGTTGCAAGAAATTAAAACCCTTGGAACATCACAGTGTATAGGATCAACCCCAAGGGTCTCTGACCAAGAGGAGAAGAGATTCCAATGCGAGGTGTAGATCTGATGCGTAGAGGCAAATCTAGCACTAGCAATAGTGTGAACAACAGCAGGTTTACAATCACTTAGAAGAGGGCTGGACCCATAGGCCAAACCCAAAGCTGCGACAATCCATTAGTGCATAAGCATCGTCTATGGCGGTCAGGAGGAATAAAACTGAACAATATTTAATAACTTTTTTACTATAAATTCTCATCCCTGACCAATAGGTGGCGATAAGCATGATGAATGCGAATCATCAAAATCAAAAGAAGAGGGGCCTGGGTAGCTCAGCGAATATTGATGCTGACTACCAACCCTGGAGTCATGAGTTCGAATTCAGGGTGTGCTGAGTGACTCCAGCCAGGTCTCTTAAGCAACCAAATTGGCCCGGTTGCTAGGGAGGATAGAGTCAAATGGTGTAACCTCCTCGTGATCTCTATTAGTGGTTCTCACTCTCAGTGGGGAGCATGGTAAGTTGTGCATGGATCGCGGAGAATAGCATGAATCTCCACATGCTAGGAGTCTCCGTGGTGTCATGCACAATGAGCCACGTGACCAGATGCGCGGGCTGACAATCTTAGAAGTGAAGGCAACTGAGACTTGTCCTCTGCCACCCGGATTGAAGTGAGTGACCGTGCCACCATAAGGACCTAGCAAGCAGTGGGAATTGGACATGCCAAATTGGGGAGAAAAAGGGAGAAAATCACAAGAGAAAAAAGAATGTGAAAATGGAGATTAAAGCCACTGGAGTCATATGGATTACTTTTATGTTCTTTTTGGAGCTGCCAAATTTTGGCCACCATTCAATTGCATTGAAAGGACCAAGAGAGCTGAAATATTCTTCTAAAAATCTTCATTTGTGTTCAGATAAATGTAAGAACTAGGAAATCGTATGTGAGTGAGAGACCGTGAGATTTAGCAAAGATTCCTTTTGAAATGCGTCACATTGCCAGAAAGCACAAGGATGTGCTATGCGAGCATGGTAGTACAGCAAAGGGTGCGCTATAGGCTACACTACCATTTGATAATAAATTAATAGATAAGTAGATGGTAAGGTATCTTGTTGTTTTGCAATCATGTCAGTGCTGCTGCCAGCTAGATGCAGGCCCAGCTCTGCAGGGTTGCGAAGTTAGAGCACACTCAACTGAATATGTAAGCTTAATAATACTGTATATTGGCAAATCATATTTCCTTGAATCCTGGTGAATTCGCTCAAAAAATCCCTGCATCAAAACGAATGAACATGTATGATTTTGTAGATCAGTGTGTCCTAATTTGCAAGTGCAGCATACTGAGCACAATTGAGCATTTGACTGGAATTATCTCACTTAATTGACCGTCTGTTGCTTTGGATTTCTGCTCCGGGAAGTGGCACATAACTGCTGGTCAGTTTCCCAAAGCCAAATCCACACTTTAACGAGAAGTGAAAAGTAAAAAACTGACTCTGGAGTTGTTGTTGTGGATAACATCTTCCGACATCGCTTGCTGGATTCACGTGCAGAGTAAAAAGCTACAAACGATTTTACGTTAGGAAAATAAGTTTTCTTAAATGAAGGCAGTGCAATTTGTCAATTAAATCATTTGTTTTGGGATCATTAAACATGATTTAATCTAATATAAACAGTATATTGGACAAATTCTCACGTTATGCAGGAAGAATATTTTAAAATATTTTAAATCCATGGTTAATACCTGCTGTACATACAAAGAGTGCATGCACAACACATTATCTTATGAACCAAATATGAAGTCCAGATTCACTTTATGCTGCTATAAATTCCATCCATCCATCGTCAACCGCTTATCCTGTGTACAGGGTCGCGGGGGGCTGGAGCCTATCCCAGCTAACATTGGGCGAAAGGCGGGGGACACCCTGGACAGGTCGCCAGTCCATCGCAGCTGCTATAAATTATCAAAGAAAAACATAAGGGGCACATGGGGTCATATATTAGTATCTACTAATATAATAATTATTAAATAATTAACCACAGTCCTTTTAGATTGCATGCAGATCCTCCATATAAAATTGTAGGGAATATAAATCAAGCAACAATATTCACTGCTCATTTCCAGATAGCTTAATACACCCTTTACAGCTGAACGCAAAATAAGGATGAGAAATTGCTCATTTTAATTTACAGACCTAAAGTCTCATTAAATTCTGATGGTCATTAAATCAGTAACCTATTAATGTATCAGATCTACTGTAGCCTTAATCATTCCGTGGAGACGACTGAAGAACAATTACAGTTGAAGTCAGAAGTTTACATACACCTTAGCCAACTTTTTACTTCTGCCTATCTTCCTGATACCAGTCCATGCTTTCAATATTACCATAAATGACTCGGACAAACTTTAAAGTTGAAAAGATTATGGCTTTCTGGGTCGGTTGTGTAACTCAGATCCAGTTTAAACTGAAAAGTGTGAATTTGCATGTATGCGAGTTTCTGCACCGCCACACGTTTTATCACTTTTAGAGGTATGCTTGATGTCTTGTGTAAAGTAAATAAAGGTCATTAGAACTGGGGAAGAAAGTGTTAAGGCGCTATTTGAAGATGTTCAATGGCATATGTGCTAACAGAGAAATAATTGACTGATTACAAATGATGACGAAGGTCTGGTAGACCCGATTATCTAACAGCCATTGTAAACCATTACAAAATAAACAGCGATATTTTAGATACTAAAACACAACAATACAATCACATAATTTCACATTTGTATGTTACTAAGCAGTTGATCATTTAAAAAATGTCGGCCTATAGCTTAGCCAAATATTTCACACAGAGCAGCAGCTGCTTGGGCAATGTAGCCACCACCCTGTGTACGTGCCTTGAAACAAATATTCTAAGAAATTTCATGTCAGAGCAGGATTTGAGGTAACTTTTTTTTTTTTACCGGTGAGTGGTACTTGAGCGGAGCATCCGCATGGGCTGTGAGTGGTTAAGCAGAGCGCACGTGCATGAAGAGGTTTATTGAGGTTAATGAGTGTCACCGCTCCACTTACCTGCTCTGGCTGATATACATACCGAAGCTCTCACTAGTGCATGAGACTTGTTCGGAGTGTGTGTTCCACCTGTGCTGTTCATGTGTGTGCTTCTGCAGTGAGCAATACCTGATGAGGGGCCGTAAGCACACTGAGGAAGAGGAGCGGCTGTTGAAGCTCCTGCAGGGGATGAAGTCTCAGGATGGCTTCACTACCTGGTGTGAACAGATGCTGCATGCACTCAACACCTCTGCCAATAACTCCTCCTCTTCACAGGATGGTAAGATACATAGAGATTACTCTCTCTCTCTCTTTCATGCTCTGCAAGCATCTGCCTTAATGTTTCTGATCACTTTTTTTAAAACAACATTCTGGGTTAAATTATTGACTGCTGTGCTGTCAATTTCCACAGCCAATAATGTTGACTTGTCTTTCACAACTAAAAAATGCAAATATGTTTACAGGTAATAAACTAACAATGGAAGTCTGATCTCGAATTTACTCGACCTCATGTAATCCAATTTCTGTATTGTTTTCTATTTTCTGTGAAACACAAAAGGAGATGTTTAGCAGAATGTCCGAGCAGCTCTTTTACATACAGTGAAAGTGGATGGTGATTTAAAATGGCAAGCTCCATGTGGCGAGCAGGGCAGGGCCGAGCAGCATCTGGGCAGAGCGAGGCTGGGAAAATAAGCGGTGAATGAGTTCGGCCTGTGTGCCACACTGGTCTCGAATTCCAGTTAGGGTGGTGGGATTATTTGTGGAGAGGAGACAACAGCAGACAGAAGAGAGAGATGCATAAGCAATGTGTTTGTGTGTGGCTTTGTCTTGAACGTGTCTGCTGAAAAGACTTAATTTATATGCAATAAATGTCTATGTGTGGTGTCAAGCCGGTCCCAGGTTCCTCCTTTGCCATCCATGAATTGTTACGCTCCAGTTATCAGAAAAGTAGTCCAAACGATTTATGTGCTCTCAAATCATATATGCTGCTGCAGGTTTTACATCATTATTTTAGGTTAACGAGAGTGGGATCAATTCATTACTTTTTCATGAACTATTTCTTTAAAGGAATATTCTGGTTTTAATTCAAATTATGCTTTTTTGAAAGCATTTGTGGCATAATTTTACTTCCACAAAAATTATTTTGCCCCATCCCTCTCCTGAAAAAAAAAACAAAACAAAAAAAAATTACTTACAATCCACATACAATGGATGTGAATGGGGCCAATGTTTGGAGGGTTTAAAGGCAGAAATTTGAAGCTTATAATTTATAAAAGCACACATTAATTGTTTAGTAAGAAATCGAATTATTTGAGTTGTAAAGTTGTTTAAATCATCTTTTAATAGGATTAGAGGGTATTGCTTCGACATGGCAACAAAGTTCTAAAATGGGATTTATCTGCACACAGAAATTTTTAGTACGAGATTTAATCACACTTAAATCATGTTAACGTGCATATTGTTTACATCTTGTTGCTATACACTGATGAGCTGAATGCCAAAGCATTATGACCACCTGCCTAATATGCTGTTGGTTCTCTGCGTGTCACCAAAACAACGTGACCCACCGAAGCATGGACTCTATCAGATCTCTGTAGGTTTCCTGTGGTATCTGGCACCAAGATATTAGCAGCAAATACTTAAAGTCCTGTAAGTTGCTTGGTAGAGCCACTGTGGATCAGCTTGTTGGTCCAGCACATCCCACAGATGCTCAATCAGATTGAGATCTGGGGAATTTGGAGGCCAGGGCAACACCTTGAACTCTTCATCATGTTACTCAAACCTTTCCCGAACAATGTGTGGCAGGATGCGTTATCCTGCTGAAAGAGGCCACTGTCATCAGGGAATACCATTGCCATGAAGGGGTGTACCTGGTCTGCAACGATGTTTAGGTTGGTGGCACGTGTCAAATTGATGTCCATATGACTGGCCGGACCCAGGGTTTTCCAGCAGAACATTGCCCAGAGCATCACAGTCCATCCACCGGCTTGTGGTCTTCCCACAGTGCATCCTGGTGCCATCACTTCCCTAGGTAAACAGTGCAAATGTACACAGCCATGTGCATGTTTCCGTAAAAGAAACCGAGACTCATTGGACCAGGCGATCTTCCACTGCTCCAAGGTCCAGTTCCGACCCTTGTGTGCCCATTGTAGATGCTTTCAACTGTGGATGGGTCGTCAAGGGCACTCCGACCGGTCTGCGGCTATGCAGCCCCATAAGCAGCAGGGTGTGATGCACTGTGTGTTGTGACATTCCTCCCATAACCATCATTCAAATTTTCTGTGACTTGTGCCACAGTAGACCTTCTCTCAGTTCAGACCAGACGGGATATCCTTTGTTGTCCTTGTGCATCAATGAGCCTTGCAACACCCTGTTGCCAGATTGTGGTTTGTCCCTCCTCGGACCACTGTCGGTAGGTACTCGCAACTAATGACCGGGAGCACCCCACAAGACTTGCTGTTTCAGAGATACTCTGACCCAGTTGTCGGGCCATATCAATTTGGCTTTTATTAATATCGCTCAGGTCTTTACTCCTGCCTATTTCTCCTGCATTTATTACGTTTACTATGAGAAATGATTGATCGTTTGCTTTCTGATCTTCCCAGACCTTGACATGTGGCCTTGTTAGGAGATAATCAATATTATTTTCTTCACCTGTGAGTGGTCATAATGTTTTGGCTCATCAGGGTACTTTTGTAATTATGAGAATTTGTAAGTTTACTGATTGGCCCCATTGACTTCCATTCAATTAAAACCTTAAATGAGTCTTAAGTAACTTCTTAAAACAATCCAAGGTTGGGGTGTGTGGCAGGGTGGAGGGTGGGGCCGGGTGTGTAGGATCACGACCCGGCCCCGCCCTCCGCTCTGCCACAGGGTGTTTTTAATTGTAATAAATCTCATGTATAAATAGGATGTGTCTGAGTGTGGTAATTAACCAGTTTAAAAGCGGTTAATTTTGCCGGTGTTCAGCGTGTGTATTTCATGCAGCTCAAGTTGGGAAATCTCCAAGAAGAATCCATTTCTAATATCTTCTTCTATAAACAGATTTTTCTCTAGAATGATGTTTCTTCTTTTGTTTATATCTTGCACTGTTAATACCTTGCAATATTATTTTTATCTTGTCATATTTTCGTCAAAAGTGTGCTTTCAGTAAGTCTTTTAATTGTTGTTAAGATGCGCCTTTTTTGCTTAGTCTTCATTATTGTTGATGAAATAAACAATTGAATTGAACCAGTAATATTATTTAAGTTTGTAAAGTTGCCTAAAACATGTTGAGATGGGACTACATTTCTAGTTGGAGGAACTTCTGAAAGTACGTTACCGATGAGGAAAAATTGCACTCGTGTTTGTGTTCACAGTGCCCACCATTGTGGCGTACCTGAAGGAGGTGGAGTCTCCGTATGAGGTGTTGAACTTTATCTGCTCCTACCTGGGCGACACCATTGAAGCCAAAGAGTTCGCCAGGCAGTTCTTGGAGCGCCGTGCCAAACAGAAAGCTAACCACCAGAGACAGCAGCAGCAGGTGTGTGTTACAGGAA
This sequence comes from Xyrauchen texanus, assembly GCF_025860055.1. Classification (NCBI taxonomy): domain Eukaryota; kingdom Metazoa; phylum Chordata; class Actinopteri; order Cypriniformes; family Catostomidae; genus Xyrauchen; species Xyrauchen texanus. The sequence goes on from NC_068276.1 coordinate 18,253,749, forward strand.
CATAGTCTTTAGTTTGTGTGTATGTACTTGTTTCCTTCCTGCTCGAACTGGAATTCTTTGTCCTCTCTTATAGCTGTCCAAAGAGATGGCTGGACTTGCTATGAACAACTTTTCTCTGCAGGTATGATTACAACTTCATGATTTAAGTGTTGCAATTTAGTTTCCTTAAAGGGTAAACCAAGTTCAAAGTATCAAAGTTGAATTCCTGTTTCTCTGTCTGACGCACCCTTTTTTGTCTTAGGACACTGTACGAGGAATGAACCCCAGTGCCCTGCAGTCCATGTTCCAGGCTGTGCATTCTGGAAAAGGGAGTGTAGTGTATGATCAGGCAGGAAAGCTGAAGAAAAAACAGCCCACGATGCTGCACTCCGACCCAAGCATCTTAGGTACTCTTCACACTGAATTTGATTTCTCACACTATCTTTGTCCAGACTCCAGAAATGTATCGTTCTGCACTAATGCCATACGTACACTACAAGACTGAAGCTTGTCACCTTGTGCACAATTAATGACAGTTGTGTTGATTGTCAGTTTACGCAAGTATTTGCAGACCGTTTGTGTCAAATACAAGATGATTTTCCTTCCTCACTGTAGTTATGATCCTGAAATGTGATGTTGCACAAAATCACACACACACAGCCATGCGGCTTGCTGCTGTTTTAGCACAAATTTGCACAAAATTTGGAAAAAATAAGTAAAAGAAGCCAAAATTTGGAAGAGACTGCTCTTGTGGACATGTGGAGAGGAGTTTGATGGGGTTTCCCCCCTGCTAAACAATGCCTTGCGAACATCTTGCATTTTTTGCTCTCTCATAATTTAATCGGAAATTGTTCATTGCTACTTATTCGCAAGTCAGGACACCAACCACCTGACATCTGGACCGACAGATTTCAACCTAGTTTGAACTGATAGGGAATTCACTTAATTGTTGTGCTAATTTTGTGTGTGGTTCTAAAGCGCAAAAAGCTGCGTCAAATTCACTAACCACCCATAATATACACTCAGTGACCACTTTTCTAGGATCACCTGTACACCTACTTATTCATGCGATTATCTAATCAGCCAATCATGTTATAGCAGTGCAATGCCTTTGTAGCCCATCCGCCTCAAGGTTCGACATGTTGTGCATTCTGAGATTATATTTTTCTCATCACAATCGTACAGAGCGGTTATCTGAGTTACCGTAGCCTTCTGTCAGCTCGAACCAATCTGGCCATTCTCTGTTGTCCTCTCTCATCAACAAGGTGTTTCCATCCACAGAACTGCCACTGACTGGATGTGTTTTGGTTTTGGCACCATCCTGAGTTATCTGGAGATACTGTTGTGCATGAAAATCCCAGGAGATCAGCACATACAGAAATTCTCAAACCAGACCATCTGCCACCAACAATCATGCCATACTCCAAAACACTGAGATCAAATTTTTTCTCCATTTTGGTGGTTGATGTGAACATTAACTGAGGCTCTTGACCCATATCTGCATGATTTTATGCATTACACTGCTGCCATACAATTCGCTGATTAGATAATCGCATGATTAAGTAGGTATTCAGGTGTACCTACTAAAGTGGTCACTGAGAGTAGTTTAAGCAGGTGCAATTGCTCCTGAAATAGTGGTGCAGCTTGAGTATTTAATTGTCATTCCTTTCCATGCAAACATGTCTAATTTCTATGTAAATTAGGCTCATTACACATTACACTTAATTCCCAACACTCCAGCTATTTGCCAGCTGCAATAGACATTGTGCTATTACTACTGAGGAAAGCAGGCGTTAAACTGAATTTTATTTAAGAGATGTTTGTGTACATTTTCAGTTGAACATGGCAGCAGTAATTCATCAAATAATAACCAAATGATGGACAAAAGTGTTTTAACCAGGCATATGGCCATACGTGCACCATTGCACTTTAGGTGTGTTAAAAGAGATGATTCAGGTGTCTGGATTGGTGTGATGCTGTACAGTCCTGGGAGAGTGAGCCTGATCGTGGTGGTCTGCTGTATTCTTCCCAGTTTTCAGCATTTGTTGATGTGTTTGCACCATTTCCTGATCTGCATAATTCCTTTAGTGAATTAGGCAGAGCAGAGACAGTGCATGCAAACTTTACAGTCTTCATGTACAATTAACTAATTTACAGAGCGCAATACATTCTTCATGAATTCCCCAATTTTTTTTTTTTCAAGTAGTGGGCGCAAGGCTTTCCACGAACTGAGAACATTTTTGGCCAATTTGGATTTTCTGCTAACGCTACTTTTTCCTTTCTCTGACTCACTGCAGGTTACTCATTCCATGGTGGCTCTGATCGGTATGGTCTAAACGAAATGGAGATGGTCGAGGATTACTGAATCCACAGCAATAGCAACACGAGGCCTTTAAATCCGCGGGTCCACCTAATCAGACTCCGCAAGTCGAATGTGCACTGCTTTGAAAGGGAGGGGTTTGGGGATAAGCCAGGAGTAAGGTATCAGTTTGTGTTATAGGGGGGTGGGGGTGGGAGGGGTATCTGGTAATACAAGAATGTAATTCATTGGGGAAGGGAACAGGTGTGAATTTATTTTTTAGTTTATTTGGAGGGGGTGGTGTTAATAAACTTCTGGCACTTACAGCATTAAGCACCTTACACTCAAACTAATGCACTTTATTAAGATGTAATTTGAATAATTTTATTTTCTTCTTATTTTATTTTATTTTTTCTTTGTGAGAGAGAAGATTTACATGTATATTTATGTGGTATGGCTTCAGAAATACTACCACATACATATACTCTGTGTGTGCATGTTTGTTGAATCAGAACTGGAGTTTGTGCTGGGAGGAAACGGTAGCGATCGGGGGACCATTGCGTGTTTCAGTTTAGACATTATCAGAAAAAAGCAAATCCTCTCTTTAAAGAAAAACACTGTTTTGTTTTTTATATTAAAAGTTTCTATAAAAAGGTAAAGCTATTAAAAAAACTTTGATTATAAAACTTGAAGATTTGCACTCACATAAAATGCAAGTTAAAAAGATACAAAAAAAGAAATGCGTTAGATATAATAGAGATTAATATTTTTGTGATTTTGTGCCTGTGTGCGTGTATATGCATGTTTGTTTGAGGCAGAATGAGTATTTGTGTGTGTGTGTTTAAACCATACCAGTCTGCACAATGTATTTTTTTTAATTGCTTACTTAGATGTATGAATCATAAGAGGCCATTTTGTTATATTGAGTGATTAGTTTTTTTTTTGTATTTTAGGAACAGAGTATGTGAATGTGAGCGCTCGTATACAGGGGGAAACTGTATTACTCCTTGTAAAGTGCAGTATGTTTGTATGTGAATGAATGAATGAAAGAAAGAAAGAGAAAAAGGCAGAGAGAGGGTGGGCAACGGCACAACACGTCCTCTTTTACCAGCCCTTTATTCCCCAACAAAGAAAAACCTCTAGATTTAAACTCAAAAGCTTTAACCCATTTTACGCCGACCAGCACTCTTGTTTTCATGGCGGGGAGCACAAGAGTTTCTTCCTGCCTCTGCTGCCTCATCGTTGCCTCTGTGAGGTTTAAGAACACATCATTAGCGTCATTGTTTTGTTTGTTGTTGTTGAAACTGAAGAGCTCAATTTGATCTTCTGTACCTTTAGGAACTGATTATTTGTGGTACGTGTGTATGTCTTTTTCTGTCCCCACATGTGTGCCTAAGAACTAAAGGGCGAATGATTAGACTTCATTGCTGCCATTGAGACATTATATTTTAGTGGAGGGGGTGTGGCTATGTATGTGGCTCCGCCCCACACACCTCCCATGCTTTGAACCAAGAGCCTTGCATTATTTTCTGTTAGTTCTAGTGTAGCCTGGGGATGCGTAGAAAGAAAGAAATGCTTGATATTTGGAGGATGTGACCTAACATTGCCTTTCTGTCCACTCTCTTGCTATTGAGTGACTGGAGATTCTATTTCTGGTTAGAAGAAAACAAAAAAGAAAAAAAAAAGATGGCATCAAACTGTGCAAGTGCACATAGCAGTGCACAAAATGTTTGTATATTTTGTTACTTGTTCATTGTTGTTGACTATGACAATGATTGTGTGGTTTTTTTTTTTTTTTAATTGTTCTATATATGAATATAAACAAAGTGAAAAGTATTGGACTACAAGGAAGAGCACTTGGGGCTGCTACTTTTTTGTTCATTTTGAAATAATTTTCCTTGGATATTTAGTTGCCACCAATGTGAAGTGCATTTGTGTACTTTTTTTTTTCTTCCTTTTAAGAAAACGTTGAATGTATTCCAAAAGTTAAACGGTGAAGATGGAGTTTCTCAACACAGGTTATTAAAGCGTAATCAACAGGACATCAACAGGAGCGAAATAAAGTCGTTTTTTTCCTTCAGGAGTTCTGGAAGGATATCCATTCACGATGGCTAACGCAAAAACACACTGCCTCTACAATCCTGTTCGTTTAGACTCTATGACTACGAAAATGAAAAAGTAAAAAAAAAAGAAAAAAAAAAAAAGATATTCTATTCCATACTGGAGTTTTGGTTGTTTACAAACCACACAGACATTTGTGGGTCCTTTTTTTTTTTTTTTCTTCATTTTTGTGGTGGTTGAATATGCGATTTGACATTTTAGAATCTTTTTGATGGAGGGGATTTTAATGGCATGACGTCAAACCCTTCATTTGCATGTTGATATAAGCGATGCCTAAACTCGCTGACTGAAACAAACTTGGATCGCTGGAACGCAATTAATGGAATTACATCAAAGATTTCTTCATGTACATTTATCTTACGGAGAGTTGTTCAAGAATCAGAACAAAGGCGACCATATTTTGTTTACCAAGCTGTTCTTTGTTTACCCTTGTCTAATCTTTCTTTATAAAGGAATGGAAATGACTTTGGATCATCAAGAAGAAGTGCTTTATGTTCCTGGAAAAGAGCAAAATCAGACAGCACAGATCACCTCTTGGTACTTTGAGATGCATAAATCAAATGCTTTAACATGTTGTTCCCCTTTCCCCAATCTTCATTTTTGGCTTGTGGATTATTTGATTGTGTTGAACAGAAACAAAGAGATGGACATATCTGTGATGGATCTTGATGAAAAGAACAACAAAAGAATGATACATGTACTATATGACCTCAAATCTGCCTGATAATTCCTTGGACAGTGCAAACACATTATTTTTTTAAAGTTTTATTTTTTCCTTCCTTATCTTTGAGGGCAGACAGGGTGTAATGGCCATCATCATAACAAATGGACTAGCACCGCCCTGATACCCTCACTATGCACTTTTCATTTGTTCAAAACTGTGAGGAAATTTAGCTTGGGCTTGGAAACCACAGACAGAACGCGAAATGTCCCCTGTCTGTAAGCAAATGGAAGCTTCGGCCTAAGAAAAACTTGCATGAGAGAGAGAGAGAATGACTTATTTCCCCATTCTCCTTATTGTTATTGTTTCTCTGGCTTTCTGAGAACTTCACACGAGCTTTACAGTAGATGGATAAGGGAAGTTTCAGAGACTTGAAATCCCTTGAAATCCCATGGAGCATTTTCATTGAACAATGTTGATGCTTAAAAAAAAAACTATATGAACAGTCTCCAAACTTGGTTACAGTGTGGAGATTCAGAACAGATTCACTCAAAACAGTGTTCTCCATTATGTTAAAAAGGATTAATATGCTTGGTCCAGGGTGCTAACCAACACAAAAAGGTGTTTTGTGGACTTGATTATTTCATTGATGACTGAAAAAGACCTTTTGGAAAAAGAGGACTGGAGGAATTTTTTATCGAAGATAAAGAACCAATAAGCTCCGTCAGCTTTGCCGTCACATGCTGAATGCACGGCTGAATTCCACCTTTGGATTGAAGTGGTTACAGTGCTACAAGACCATCTGCTTGGTAATGACCACCTATTGTTTTTAATGTACCGTAATCTAAATGTTATTTGTGGTGTTTGCTGCAGCAAGGAACCCCTAACCCTAAATAATAAAGCTGGTGTGTAATATCTATGCCACCAAATGAAATTGCAAAAATATATGTACTCTTGCGTTCAAAAGTTTAGGGTCACTTACACATTCTTTATTTGTAATTTTTTTTTCCACATTTTAGACTAATAGTAAAACCATCACAACTATGGAATAACTATGGGAATTATGTTGTGACAGAAAAAAAAATCAAAAACTTCAAAACTGTTGTATTTTAGCATCTTCAAAGTGGCCAAACTTTGCCTAGATTTTGCAGAAATGTACTCTTGCCATTTTTCTCAACAAACTTCTTGAGGAATCACCCTGGGATGCTTTTTAAACAGTATTGAAGGAGTTCCCATCTATATGTTGAGCACTTATTGGCTGATTTTCTTAACTATTCGGTCCAAGTCAACCATTTCAAAAATTTTAGTTTTATAATGAAATAAATTATTATGGTGCCACAATTATATTTTTGTCTACAAAACTAATTTCAAACATTTAAGCATACACCTTCAGATCAAACCATTTTTAAGATCATGAGAAACATTTCAGTCAAGTGACCCCAAGCGTTTGAACGGTATTTTCTTGTGTATGTACATCCCCATTCTGACGTCGACCAAACAAACAGATCAAAACTCACACCATTGCTTAAGTCGTCAATGTTGCTATGTCGGCCTGGACGGGTCACTCCAACAAACAAAGCAGTTTTTATAATGCTTCGGAGATACAGTGTTTACAGTTTTTGAGAAAATCAAACTACGAATGGCTTACTTATTTGTCTTGGAATATTATGCATTTAAGGGATGTGCAAAACTACCAGGTTTCATAATTGTCTAGTCAGAGTTACACATAATAATGTATAATTAGCCTACAATAAGTTCACGTGACCCCAATCAGACACGTTTCAGTGGGATGCATGGACACTAAGCTCAGCACTTCAACATGGTAACTAACGTATCTTCAACAAAACTAGGCTAAATAAAAAACTATCAAGTAAGTCGAAGAATTAAGAAAGGCGCCAATACAGTGCTTCACAAACCATTTATGCTCATTCTGAATGTGGAATCACACTTCAATGTAACCAAAGTGCTTCAGGGTCATCATTGCTGTGCATTCAAATGCGCAGAACTGCATGATAATGATGCGGGTACACATCTAATTCACGACATCAAGCAGTTTTAAAACTTTTTACTGCAACGGTTTACTTTGTCAGACAACCATTACCACTAAAAATATGAATGTTAGTAGAAAGACCCCACAAGTACTAATCAAGGACTACTAATTAATTAGTCGACCACCGTGGCACATCCCTAAACCATTTTACAATGAAAAAGTTATGCACTTCAGCTTTAAATTTTGGCATGCGTCATCCGAAACAGTTTGTGCTGCCGGCATGAAGAATACCACAATCGCACTGCTTGTGTTTTTACTGTTCAAAGCCATAGGACTTACGATTTTGGCCTGGCAGACAATAAAATGGCCAAAGAATCCTGTAGACGTGCCCCGAAAGAGGCACCCGAACCATATCTTGGGCCCAGATTATCATAAACTACCTTTTAATCCACGCACTTTAATGCAAATGTGTATATTGCATAAACCATGCTGGATTGAAACACCAAGATGCAACTTAAATCCTCAAAATGCATATAGAAAAACTTTTTTGATCCATTTGATGAAGATACATTTACTGAATATATTCCTACAGATTTTATGAATATTTATGTGCATCAAAGAAGTCAAAAGAAACAAAATTCGCTCAGAGAATATCAATATCATCCCATTGTATCTCAAATGGTCATTTCTCCAGAAATTTCTCTTAAACTCATGGGATGGAAATGCTGATTTATTTGCAAATAATTTTTGCAGCTTTCCAATTAAATTAAATTAAATTAAATTAGTAACCTGGATGGAAACATGACTAGACTAATCAAAAAGACTGGGTCTTTTGACATGACCTAGCAACCACATAGCAGCTTGCTAAACAACATGCATAGCACTGCTCTAGCAACCACCCACAGCTTCTTAGTGCTGTCGTGGCAAGCACCACTTTTTCCTTCAGCAATATCAAGAGTTATATTCGATTTTTGGACTTGAAGGTGGTATTCCTTAACATTTTATTTTAATTCTCGCTATTTTTCTCTGTGAATTGTGTTCTTCAGATGAAGACGGATGCTTTGTTCATCTACATCTCTTCTTCAGTGGAAGAGGCCTGTTATACATCAACATTGGGGATTCCAAACAGCACATGGAATGGTAAATGCCCAACCAGAACTAAGATCCCAGTAGGAAATGGAGGAATCCAGTTTTCTGGAACCATGACATCTCTCTCCAAGGAGCACTGCGAACTTGGACATGTTCTTGTTTCCTTGGTAGGAGGGATAGAACTGCAAATACTGGAAGAGTCAAACCTTCAATAGTTCTGTGTGCAGCCAGAGGTTCCCTTTACACACAGCACACATGTTTAATCTAAAACACACCTTCATACACACATACTCAAGAACAGATTAGCTTTTTTGTCAGTTACACACACATTCACCCTTACTCACACTGATGTGGCTGACCACAGTCCTACTACACCTGACCTCTGGCTGCAATGTAAATAATGTATATAAGCATCTCTCATTTCTCTTCTGGGTTTTTGGGTGTTTGAATTGTTTGGTTTTTTTTGCTTTTATGACATGCCTTAACAGTTCAGTTCTGCCTATTATGGCAAATGTAATGATGTGTGAATAGAAAAGTGTTATCAGTCATGGAGACTAGCTCTGTGATGTGATACAGTGTGATTTTATGAAACCCTAGATATGTTATGCTTAGGAACTTGTTCTTCCCTCACACAGGCAAAGTGATTTTTATAACATTACAAAAGTTCCTTTGTAAGATCTCAAAAAAGATGCAGCGTAATTGATAACTTCATTCACTCACTGGTTGTAACTAAGCTAGCGTTGTAAATGTGGTCATCCTGCCTGAGTTAGGATATAGTTTTTGCCTTTTATTTTAAAAACAGTCGTCTTATGGATTGCAAACCTGTTCCTGGATCAGCACTGCTAGAAGTTTCTGACTTGGTGTTTGAGGACTTTGTGAACAGATGTGGATTCTGAAACTAGATCAGTGGTACGTCCTTCAGAAGCTCTGATAATTGAGAGAGTCTCAGTGTTGATAAAGAGTCGGACTGCAGATCTAGAATCAAGTCCATTATCTTTTATATAAAGGCGAAAACTGTCCAGTTCAGAATTTACTGCCATACGTTTAACAAAAGGATGCTTTTTCATTCTAATTTTGGCCTCAGAATAATGGTTGCTGTTGAGGAATACTTTGCTAACACTTTCTCAAGCATCAGCTGTTACAGAGTTAAAGATCTGAGAGGATGTGATTTGATGGAGGTGATGCTGATGTCATTATCTTCGTAAGGTATTGCCCATTAAAGGCGATTTAATATTTTTTAAAGTTGCAGGCCAGATTAAACAAATCTGAGATTCTTTATATCTTTATTAGTATGCAAGCATCCATATTTTCAAATGTTAGTGAAAATGCAAATGCATATATCTAATATTAATTGATTCTGTGTGAAATGCAACAATACTGTGTTAACAGCATCACAGACGAAGAGCTGATCTTGGGTCAGGCCCCCCTTGTGTGATCATGATCCGTGTATTCAACCGAATAACTGAGATGCTAGATCAACATTTTCACTGTGAGAAGTCTATTGCGTAATGATAGATATTTTACATCAGTAGTCACCTTTGCTTTCCTCAACTTTGACCTGAGGTGGATCTTTCAAATTCCAGATATACAACAATATTAAAAATAGGAAAAAAACTTTTTTTTTTTTTTTTTAAGAAAAAGGTTTGAATATTCATCATGTAAATAGTTTTGGGGCTATCTGGTTTGTTTGAAGAAAAGAAAAAGAATAAATAACTGAGAATAAATCTGGAGTGGCAGTTTGTGTTCTTTTAAATTCATGACCACTTATTCCTAACAGGATTTAAGACATTAGTTTGGTGCAACTTCAGCAAACAACAAAGCACTGATTTCAAAATGAATACAATTATAAAAATTACATGAATATTGATGCTGTCGGTCAATTAATCCCAATTAATCGCATAATTTTTTTTTATAGTTAATTGCATTTTGAAAGTATACTTAAATTTGGCTCTATACTTCTATTCCTGTCAGAATGACTTTTGTTCCTTTTTAGAAAAGAAAATAAGTATTCAACAATGTAAAGACTAAAATGCATTAAATTAACATTATATAGCATCAAACAACATTAAATGTTTTCCGAAGTCTAAGTGGGAGGTTGACATTGGAAAAAACTAGGTTGAGTATTCATTGCAATGGCATTACATTTCTTAAACTCTCCTTCACCACAATATTAATCGTGACTAATCGCATTCACATGATTCATGCCGTTTTTAACTCTACATTGTAAAAATGCCACCTTGGCATATCTAGAGGTAATGGACTACTATTCAGACAAGTTGTTCCCTGTATATTTTTATTGGAATAATAGTTCTGTTTAGTCCCCCTAGATCTGCATACACTTAATTAAAATAACACTACTCTCTACCAGAGGATTGGCTTCTACTATCTGGATAGGCTGACCAATGCTACTGTATCCAGATAGTACTTTTCATTAGTCTCCATAATTTCCCATGTACCCTTGGCCGGAATAATTTTAACAGTAATCAGAGGTAATAACTACCATTATTTAGGTGAGTCGATCAAGATTTTGTTGTTCTAAATAATGATTATATTGTAATGTTGGCTTATGCGTTTATTATTGTTATTTGCTGCCACAACCTTTAATTTTCTACACCTAGGAGGGTCTGGAAAGAGAGGATAACACACCACCACAATCAATTCCAAAACAAATTATTTTTATTTTTCACAGGGGCACTGTAAAGCAGCCGGCCTGGCCAAAGACATCTAGAGGCAGTGCATTTATTATTCAATGCAATGAAGAAGAAAAAACACGTTTAAAATCACACAACTATTCAGTACGTGCAAGAATGAAATAGGAATTTGGCTTCCCACATACCACCCTGTCTAAGACTCAAACCACCCCACAGTTTACCCTTGAATTGAAAATATAATTTTAATAAACACATAGGCCTATAACACACACAAAATTAAAATCTTAAAAGCACATCTTTCCAGTGACCCATGGCCCCACCTTCCTGGGGTCCGTGTGAAGTGCAGAACCATTGTCACAGCACCGGCTGTAGTTTGTCGTCATCACTCAGTAACACGTAGCTGTGGAGTCCGACACCAGGCAGGAACGGATCCGTATCTGGCCAGCTCTGGTAACCTCAGGATTGAGATGGAAAAAAATATAATAATATTAGCATAGATGCCATTCAATTTATTGCAGAGTTATAGATTATGAGATATGTTTCGGGTTCCGGCAGACATAACTAAAGCAGCCTAATTGTGAGTTGACGGATAAATGAAGTGTATGCCTGGCTAAAAAGGTGAGTGTTTAGTCTAGACATAAACTGAGTGTGTATCTGCGTCCTGAACAGTGTTAGGGAGACTATTCCATAGTTTTGGAGCCAAACAGGAAAAGAATCTACTACTTGTGAATTTTGATATTCAAGGAATGATTAACAGGCCAGAATTTTGTGATCGCAATGAACATGATGGAATATATATAGCGTGGTAGTATATCACTCAAGTAGAGCTAGACCATTCAAAGCTTTATAGTTAAAGAATTAAAAAAAAAATCAAAAATTAACAGGTAGCCAATGTAACAATGATAAAATTCGACTAATATGATCATATTTCTTGATTGTCAGCACTCTGGCAGCAGTATTTTGAACCAATAGAAGTTTATTTATTGAACTTGCTGGACATCCTCCCAGTAATGCATTACAATAATCTAGTCTTGAGGTCATGAACGCATGAATTCGTTTTTCAGTATCAGCAACAGAGAGCATGTGTCGTATTTGGCAATATTTCTAAGAATGCTGTTCTACAGACATTGAATTTCAAAGGACAGAATGGTATCAAATAGAACACCCATGTTCTTCACTGTTAAAGACGATGTAACAGTACATCCATCTAGAGTCAAATTATATTTTAGTGTCTTATTTTTAGAGGTTTTTGGTCCAATTATTATTACCTCTGTATAATTTCTGGCCATTCAATCTTTGATTTCATTGATAACTTATGCTAATTTGGAGAATTATGAAATTACGTCAGGTTTAAGTATCATCTGCATAACAGTGGAAACTTATTCCACAATTCCAGATAATATTTCCCAAGGGAAGCATATATAAAATTGAAAAGAGAGGCCCTAAAACTGATCCCTGTGGCACTGCATACTTAAATTTTGTTTGATTAGACAATTCCTCATTTACACATACAAAGTGGTAGCGGCCTGATAAATAGGACCTGAACCATGCTAATGCAACTCCACAAATGCCAACATAATTCTCCAGCCTATTCAAGAGAATGTTGTGATCTATCTTGTCGAATGCAGCACTAAGATCTAAAAGCACTAGAAGTGAAATGCAGCTGTGATCAGATGATAAGAGCAAGTAATTTGTAACTCTGATAAGTACAGTCTCTGTACTGTAATGGGGCCTAAATCTTGACTGAATTTGTTCAAATATACAATTTCTCTGTAGAAATGAACATATTTCGGAGGAGACTACATTTTCTTGAATTTTCAACATAAACGAGAGATTTGAATTCGATCTATAATTAGCCAATTCGTCTGGATCAAGCTGTGGCTTCAAGCGGTTTGATAACTGCCATTTTAAAGTTTCGTGGGATATGTCCTAAGAATAGTAAAGAGTTAACAATATTAAGAAGAGGTTTTGAGATTACAGGGAATACCTCTTTTAAGAGCTTAGTTGGTATTGGATCTAACATAAATGTTGTGGCTTATGATTTTTTGAGTTTTGTTAGCTCTTCATGAACTATGACAGCTAAGGATTAAAGTTGCTCGAGAGGAAAATTATGAGACACTGTTTTCTGAGGTGCTGTGACAGTTGATTGCATAGTTCTAACTTTATTTCTGATGATTTCTATTTTATCAGTAAAAAGTAATTACTGTTGTGCTGCAATCGAATATCTGGTTCAGTCAAGGCTTTATTCCTAACCAAATTAGCCACAGTACTGAATAAACACCTAGGTTTGTTGTGGGTATTTTCTATGAGTTTGGTCAGATATGCTGGCCTGGCAGCTTTTAGTGCCTGTAGCTACAGACACTATCCTTCCATGCACTGCGAAATACCTCTAATTTTGTGTTTGTCCACTTGCACTCCATTTTTCAAGCTGCTTTCTTGAGAACATGAGTGTGATCATTGTACTATGGTGCAGGGCTTTTTTCCTTAATTTTCTTTCATCAAAGGGGGGGATGACACCATCAAGAGTGCTAGAGAAGACTGTATTTATATTTTCTGTTATTACATCAAGTTCTTCTAGGCTTTTTGGTTTACTCAATATATGAGACAATTCTGGAAGATGTTTAGTGAAGCTATCTTTAGTGGTCAAAAGAAAAGTTCTACCTGAACGATAGCGTGGTGTAGATTAGTGTGACATTAGCTCATAGCACCAAACAAGAGACAACGTAATGATATGAGATGGCATCGCTCTGCGGTAGAATTTCTATAGTATCAACATCAACTCCATATGACAGAATTAAAAATAGAGTATGATTATGGTGATGAGTTGGTCTGGTCACATTTTGTCTGACTGCAAGAGAGTTGAGAATATCGATAAATGCTAATCCCAATGTGTCATTTTCATTATCTATGTGAATGTTGAAGTCACCAACAATTAAAGCTCTATCTACAGTAACTACTAGATCTGATAGAAAATTTGCAAATTCGCAGCACATGTTTTCTTTTTGGCAGCAAGATGAGTCTGTCTGGAATTGAGAGCTGAGGCCTGTCCATGGAGACTAGCATAGGGCGGATGCTTTCCTTTCACCAAAGAAGGGTAAACAATCCACACAGCCCAGTCATGATATGTGAAGTTAATTCCAGTGCCAAGCGAATGTGTCCAAACTTTACTCCAGCTCTAAAGAAAGCATCTGCAACATGGGCAGTACCACAGTATCGCTAGCGGCTCAAGAACAACATCCCCCTCCCGAATTAATGAGTGCTGCCGTACTCGTCCTTTCAGCATTTGACCCACAATCATCCATTTTTCCCAACTTGCTCCACGCTTTTTTTTTTTTAACCATACTCAAAGTCATCACAAGTGCCACAATTAAATCCTGGTGATCCTCATTTCATAATCAGTCCCACCAATTAAGAGGCAGGGTCCAAAGGTGCAACAAGCACTACAATATTTAGTCCCTACAGTCTAGGTACTGTACACTTAGTTAATATATATAATATATAGAATATAGAATAGTTAGCCAGAAAGCTAAGGTCTCAGAAGACATGCCCGATGCTCTATCAATGCTGAGCCATAAGTTTGTACTAACACTGATCGCAAGGACTTAACATAATCTACTAAAGGCAAGAATTTCAGAATAAGTCAGAATAGAATCAAGTTTAACAATTGATTTGTCAGGTAAATATGTATCAAGCAAATTACATAATCAGTTCAGAAATAATAAATACAAAACATCTAATGCTCAAAGATGAATCTTAAGAGTAACAGATGCATACCTGACTTCAGCAAAGTATGTACTGCAAGCACCACAGGGATTTCTGGCTACAGAAAATTCCAATGAACGATGTTCTAAACAATTCCTTAAATACCCAGACCACAACCAGATGAAATGACAATAAGAATTCGGGGATGAATAGTTTTGGAAGTCCTGGGGTCACACCTTAGCTGCATACAGGAGGTAGGCATGCCCACAGAATTGGTCAGAATTACTCCAAATTCTCAAAACTGTGTTGTGTATTTTACAGTTAAGCTAATGAGACCTTCGTACCAGACAGACCTTTACAATGATATGAAGCATGAATAGTCAGACATAGAGAACAGATGTAGAAAGACAACAAAAAGGCAATTGTTGCTCGGCTGGGTGTGAGATGGTATCTTTGCAAGAAAGTTTCTATGCTAATTCTCTCATAGAGATCGTACATTTGCTCTTTGCCTCCCTGGGGAGTTTTATCCTTTTAATGCAAAGACCTTGGCACACCGCCAAACACATGAAATCACTGTTGCGTGTATTTTTGGTGCGTGCAGTGTAATGACCTCTGACACATCACAAAAGTTCACTCGGAGCTCAATGACATGTCAAACCGCGATTGGGAAAAATTTTAAACGTTTTAGATTAATCACATGAAAATCGTTAATTTCGGCAGCTCTAATTAATTATTAATACTGGGTGACTTACCTCAAGATTGCTATGAAATTGTTTCAATTATTTTGACGGGGATGATGCATTCCCTCACAAAAATTGCTAGTTCATGCAAATTCTTGACTGAAATGTGCCGTCAAAACCTTTACTCTTATAGTTATATGGCAAATCCAAACAAACACTACAAAAGATCAGTAGTACAGATAGTCCCTTAATAAAACATGAATCAGATTAGATGATTTTAGGAGCACAAACCATAAATTAATACACTATATTACACAGTGTACATGATCTGCTATGCCAATTATTTGGTTTCACATTATGTTCATGTATTTCATAAAAGCAGTTGTTCGGTACTATTTATTAGAATTAGCATTTTATAAATTTTTTGTGAATGTTACGGGTCCCTTTCTAAAATTCAGCATCATGTTTTGACAGTGATAAGTGACTCATTAGTTATTGCCATCTTTTTCAGATGTTTCCCCTGTGAACTGCCCATCAACTTTGAGCACTTGACTCACCTGCTCCAAAACTCAGTGGTTCCAGCTCCAATACAGGACACCTTTTAAAATGTGTAATATGAGATTCTTTTGTTGTTGTTGTTAACAATTGTATTGATTCCAATCATAAACATACAAACACAACATAAAAACAGAATCAATTGGTCACATTTTCAGCTGTCAACATTTAACAAGACACCACATGTTTATAACCGAGAGAAAATGATGCAAACTTTAAATCACAGTTTTTCTCTGATGATGTCCATTTCTTTAAAAGTTGAAGCCTTGGAGCTTATCTGTATATGCTTGATTCCATGCTCATGAGAGCTCTGGTACTCTATTCCCACCCTAATAGTAAAACGAAGCATGATTGTTTGAAGAAAGATCGTGCTACGATTGGCCCAATAATGTGGCCTTTATCTGATTGGCTTGAGTAGATGATGGGTTGAGTCCACATATTTGTAGATTTATTTGCACGTCTTGACCCTAGATGAATGCTGGACAGAGTTGTTTGTGAGAGTCTTTATTTCACAAGACAGAATTATTACAATTTACACAAATCATCCTGTTCCGAAGTTTACAAACCCTTGGTTCTTAATACAGTGTGTTGCCTTTTTGAGCATTTATGAATTTTTGCATCTTTTGTAATAGTCGTGTGTGAGTGATGAGTCCCTCAATTGTCTTGGGTCAAAAGCTGGATGACAACATCATAAAGCCACTTTTAAGTAGAAGTCAAATATGCAGAAGATGCTGAGAAACCAAAGAACTTCACAGTACCTGGGAATTTTTCTTAAAGGAATAGTTCACCCAAAAATGAAAATTCTATGCCATTGCAGATGTGTATGTCTTGCTTTCTTCTGCAGAATACAAATTAAGATTTTCAGAAAAATATCTCGGCTCTGTAGGTCTTTTCAATACAAGTAAATGGTGACCAAAACTTTGAAGCTCGAAAAAGCACAAAAGGGCAGAATAAAAAAAAATCTATGAGACTCCAATGATTTAATCCATGTCTTCAGAAGCGATCCAATCGGTTTTGGGTGAGAACAGACCAAAATGTAACTGCTTTTTCACAAAACAATTTGCAATTGCAGTTTCTGAGCACGATCATGTTCTTAAGCTCAACTGCATTTCCTAGTGCTTGATGCATTCGCAGAGTGTTAGATGCTGCTGGGAATTTTATTTGAGCTTGAAATCATAATCGCAAAGGAGATTGCTGATGTCAAGATTTATACTAAAAAGGGATATGTAATTTGGTCTGTTCTCACCCAAAACCTATTGGATCGCTTCAGAAGACATGGATTTAACCACTGGAGTTGTATGGCTTAATTTTGATGTCTTTATGTGCTTTTTAGAGCTTCATAGTTTTGGTCACCATTAATTTGCATATATGGACCTACAGAGCTGAGATAGTCTTCTAAAAATCTTCGTTTGAGTTCTGCAGACAGCCTTAGTCAACATTCACTTTCCATGCAATGAAAGCCTAAAATGTTTGTGTTGCGTCGAAGAGAGTCAGACAAGTTTGTGACAACATGAACATGAGTAAGTGATGACAGAATTTTACATTTTTGACAAAGGAAGAGCAGTGCTGTTTACAAGTGAGGAGGAACACTGTACAGTATCTTTTTTGGTTTTGGTTTAGATCTGTGTTGATATGTTTCTTTACACACAATGGTGCGTTTAGGTGCTCATCCTGGACATCTTAGCCTAGTGGAGAATGTGAGATTACATCTGTATCCATGGCAATGTGAATATGTCACATGAGAGACTCAGAGCACGGACTCTGAGTTCAACTGAATAACACACAAATGCGCCATTTATACAGTATATACGCTTAAATTTCCCTTATTTGGGCATTAAGATGTGATTGAAATTTGAATCCCCAATAAACAACATACCTAATAATAATATGGTTCAGTGATGGTGTCAAGATGGTAGTATGGTTTTGAATGATTATCATGGTGTATTTCACTATATTAATGTAATTATTATAGTTTCTCCCCTATTTCTGGATGACCACAAGGGTACTTGCACCCCTGCTGCCCCCATTCTGTGCACGTCACAGGGTTATGTAATAATTGCAACAGGCCTATCTGTATCAACACTCAGCCCTATTTGTCAAGCCAAAATCAAAGTTTGCCTTGACAAACTTATTTTTGTTTAATAATGTTATTTAAATGATGTCTTTAATTGAATAATGATATTTACAGACTTGCTACATCTATATTGTATGCACTGTAAGTTTAAACAAAATGTGTCAAATTGACTTGGGACATTTTTTTTTATATTCAGTATGTTCAAATGCCTTTTATGCACATGACGGATTTATTTGTTATCTGCTTAACCAATGAAGATGATAATTGCCTGAAATTATTGATGACAGTTTTCTCATTTCCCCTTACAAAAATTACATTTATAAGTGTTCCACTTGCTGAGAAACAACACAAATAATGACACTGGAAAATAGTGTAATAAGTTGCTGTATATCCTCTCAGTGTCCTCTCTTTCAGCTGATGAACCTGGAAGAGCTGGGGAAACCGTGGAAGTGGAAGGAGATGTGGAATGACATGAAAACAGAGATGAGAACAGAGCAGCTCTCAGTCAGATTGAGCAAGAACAGTCCAGTAGACAATTCTGCTGTACCGCACTAGTAAGTGTGCTGATTATTTTAAGCCGGAACATGCCGGGAACAAATATGATGTGACAGAGCTGCAGTAGTGCAGGAATTTTGTTTTTAGCTAGACATTGTATGAAGACCCACTGCTGTTCCTTTGCTGTGTTCATAGTCAAGGCCTCGACTTCAGCCAGAACCCTCAGATGCTGACAGGCTCCTGGGCCGAAGACACCCACACAGCGGAGAATTACATCACAGGCTGCAAATGGTGAAAACTGATGAATGCAGCCATTTACAAAAGCCTTATTGTGCAAACTATATGACCGCTAACAGAGAACCATAATGCTATGTCTAATACTTCTTTTCTGTTACTGACATCCCACTGCAGGGCTCCAGGTGGTTCCTGCTTTGTCTCAAACAGTGCAGATAATGTCCTTTGTGTGTACAGTAGTCGCTGGGATATGCTCTCTGAGATGGTCAGCCTCTCAAGCAAGAATGTCGAGAATAATTGAAATATTTGATACATGTTGGTCAGGATGAAATATGGTGTATCCACTCAGAGTCCAGTGCTGAAGATGGCAGAAGGAGACACCATCTATGACTACTGCTGGTTCCTGCAGATGAACTCTCTGGATCCAGACACATGCTTGTGATTTCAAACAAAATGCTTTCCTGTCTATTACATTTCAAGCCATCTTAAATGTTCATCGACTGGGAGCTTCTAAAAAAACAGTCTGAAGGACCTTTAATCAATATTTACTTTTCACTTTCAGTTACATTGATTTTAAGTCAGATGTTGCATGGTTGTTGGGGTTAGTTTAAGCTTTGTTTACACCACAAGCAAAAGTTCACAATTACTATTTTCAGGCTTCAATTAGATTTTGGTTTGTTTTTATGTGAGGTTATTTGCATTATGTTTTAAATGTGGTGAATACTAATATCAGACACTGGTCTAAACCCTTTTCCCCCAATTTGGGATGCCCAATTCCCACTACTTAGTAGGTCCATGTGGTGGCGCGGTTACTCACCTCAATCTGGGCGGTGGAGGACATCTCTCAGTTGCCTCCATTTCTGAGACACTCAATCCGTGCATTTTATCATGTGGCTCGCTGTGCATGACACCTTGGCATGTGGAGGCTACTCTCTGCAATCCACATACAATTTACCACCAGGGCTGGACTAATCTGGCCTACCGGGCATTTTCCCGGTGGGCCGACGCACTTTTGGGCCGATCAGGGGCGGAATGTCCAACATGAACAAACATTAAGCAATGTATTTTTTTTTTACAGCATTTATTAATCTTTAATAATATTTGTTAATAAAAACCACAATGGTTTTTGTAATGTTATTCTAATGTTAACATGCAACTTTTGATTTAAAAAATATAGTATTATGTTGAAATTAACATTAATTTACCAAGACAAACAAAGCTGTTAAAGTGTTGTTCATTGAAGTTAATGTTAACAAATAGAACGCCATTGTAAAGTTACCATAAAATATTTAGATTAGAGTCATGTTAAAGCTGAAGTATGTAATTTCTGCGCCACTGAACGGAATTGCAAAAAAAAAAAAAAAAAACGCTCCTCATCTGCTGTTGTTCAAACCATCAGATAGTCCCGCCCCCAACACCAACTCACTCAGGGTCTAAGCAGGTTGCTCTAAAAATACAGGAATTGTATAAGGTCACAGAGTTTATAGTTTTGGAGAAAATTAAAAGTTACATACTTCAGCTTTAATGGTAAATTACATGTGTATTTATGATACAGTCCTGATTTTACAATGTCCATTGTAAAAAAAAGTGCTTTATTTTATAATTTACAGATATATGGCATGTCTTCAAAATTATTGTTTTGTTTAATTAAGCTCTTGTTCCAAATGATGTCTTTTTTTGTTATGAGCAGTGCTGATGAGCCTCGTCTCCTTATCCTCTGGCTGAGACTGTTCATTAAACCCACAATGAAAGGCTTCTTTGAAGCTACTCATATTTTGGGCACTTTCTGTTAATCCCCCTGGAGCGAGCGAGTGGGTTTCATTATGTCCATTTATAAAACTAATAGTTCTGGCTCTAAATTCTGACTGGATGAAACACATTCAAAGCCGGTGTAAAATAGTCAATATACACACACACACACCTGTGCCTGCACATCAGCTGAATTTTATATGAATGCGGCAAGTTGCTAAATTGCTCAGCAACTGTAAACCGTCTCTTCGCCATGCCTAACAACATCCCTTAAAGGGATAGTTCACCCCCAAAAAAAAAATATTTTGTTCTTTTTTTATCCGATTGCAAAATACAAACAAAGATTTTGTGAAGAACATTTCAGCTCTGTTGGTCCCCATAATGCCAGTGAATGGATACCAACATTTTGAAGCTCCAAAATGCAGATAAAGGCAGCATAAAAGTAATCCATACAACTCCAGTGATTAAATCCATGTCTTCAGAAGCGATATTATAATTGTGGGTAAGAAATCTTCTGAGTTCTGGTCACCATGTTTCGATAAGCTGATATTCTTCTAAAAATCTTTGTTTGGGTTTTGCTGAAGAAAAAAAATCATTTGCATCTTGGATGGCATGAGGGTGAGTAAATGATGAGTTTTCATTTTTGTGTGAACTATTCCTTTAACCACGGGCCGCATAATTCACGTTTGCTTTAATGTGTGTGTGGGCAGGTTTAAGTGGTTTATGAAAATATTTTTTTTAGGTTACAAACTGGTAGTTACAAGAGTATTATGCTATAAATGTGGTTTATGAAGACATTTCTAAAGTGTCCCCATAATTAAAATAGCTTAAAAACCATACTAAACTATGTTTTATTGAAAATGTTAAATTGCTGAAAGTTTTTTGTATTAGGTTTAGAGGTAGGGGATAGAATCTATAGTTCATCCAGTATAAAAATCATAATGTCTATGGAGAGTCCTCATAATGATAGGTAGACCAACATGTGTGTGTGTGTGTGTGTGTGTGTGTGTGTGTGTGTGTGTCACGCCGGTTTCACACTGCACGCGTTAGCAGAGCGTAAGCAGCGCAGGAGCAGGACACGCGCGTTCTCTTACGAGAGGTTCTCTCGTATTGCGTAAGCTAGCTTACGCTACGGGAAAGATTCATCTTTTCTGAGATATTGAAGCCAAAAAATTATCCTTAATTTTTGTATCCATTGTCAACGCAGTGCGGCAGCTGCAGACCTTGAGCGGGCTAGCTAGCGAGCTCATAGGTTGCTCTGTGGCAACTGCTGCAGCCTATAGACGAGCTTGGGCGAACTCGCATCCAATGAGAGGCGTCCAGCGCTCACTGCATCAAAGCCCGCCAAAATGGGCGTGACTAGAGTGCATATAAGCGTAGTTCGTAGGCTGGAACCCTGATTTTCATCTCTTCAGCGAAGCTCTCCGCATCGCTGACCTGGAAGCCGCGTCGCCGTTCGAGGGGCATCTAGCAAGCGTGGACAGCGCTAGAAGAAGCCGGCCGTCTCAGCCACCTTCAGCCATCCTGCGAGCTACGCCATCCGACGACGTATCCTTTTATTCAGCAAGCTAGTTCTCACGAACTATTCACAAAAGAGTACGAGCGTCTTTTCAAGATGCCTCGCTCCACTTGCGCCTCATGTCGCGCCCTTCTCAGCACAGGAGACCGCCACATCATCTGCGCTCTCTGCCTGGGACTGGGGCACGCAGAGCTCGCCCTCACTGAGGGCGGATGCGATTTCTGCGAGGAGCTACCGATGTCGACCCTGCGGGCTCGACTCGAGCCGATCAAAGCAGAAACCGCCAGCGCCGCCTACCCTCAGCCGCGCAGGAAGAAGCGCCGCTCACAAAGGCTGCCGGAAACTGTGGTTGAAGCGACTGCCTCGCCGGAGCCTCTCCCTCGAGCATCGCTTTCACCCTCCCGCCCCCGGGATCGCGCAGTTGCCGCCCGGCGGCCGCACTGCTGCCATCTCGGATGACGAGGCGGAGGATAAGGGCCGCTGTTCCATCATGGCTTCGGACAGCGAGGAGTGGACAGGCTCCCAAGCCTCCTCCTCGGCCCAGGAATCCAGCAGGACCGGCGCCCGAGTCGAAGGGAGTTAACTGCGCCTCCTCACACAGGCCGTCGACCGCCTCGGGCTCGAGTGGTCACCGCCCCTGAGCAGGCACCCAACAGACTCGGCGGCTGCTTTCTTCAAAGCCATCGCCGCTCTACACCCGCGGCCGGGCGCTCCCTTCCTGCGGAATTACATACGGAGCTTGCAAAGTCGTGGAGCGCTCCTTTTTCAGCCAGGACCCGTTCCCACGTCTCCACCTCTCTCGCGTCGGTGGGCGGCACCACTGAGAGAGGCTACTCCTCCATCCCCGGTCGAGGACTCGGTAGCAGCACACCTTTGTCCGCCCTCCGCGAGATGGCGTTCCAAGCCTGTGCTCCCGTCTAAGGCCTGCAGAGCGACTTCCGCCTATGTTGGCGCGCCTATTCCGCCGCCCGGCCAAGCGCATCTGCTCTGCACTCAATGGCCGTTTTACAGATCCTACAAGCAGACCTTCTTCGGAGTGGGATGAGAAAGGCAGGCACCCAGAGGCTGTTACTGATCTACTGGCGCGACAGACCTCGCCCTTCAGGCTACCAAAGCTGCAGCCCAAGCTCTAGGGAAGTGCATGGCCTCGCTGACTGTGACCGAGAGACACTTATGGCTAACACTAGCCGACATGGGAGAAGCAGAGCGCTCCACGTTCCTCAACGCACCGCTCTCTCCGACCGGTCTCTTCGGCTCTTCTAGTGGCATTGTTGACCGCTTCTCAGAAGTCCAGAAAGCCACCCAAGCCATGAACCTCTTCCTGCCACGTCGCGCTAGCTCCTCTGCAGGCCGCTCACGTGATCAGCCTCCTGCACGAGCCTCTTCACAGCGCCCAGTTCAACAAACTCAGACTTCTCAGCGTCGACAGGGCGGCCACCCTCGATCGCGCTCAGACAGCCGCCGCAGACCGCCGCCCCCCCGCGGGCCTCGATTTAAGGTAACGCTGAAACCAGAGCAACCGAAGTCTTCCTAACTTTGTTGAACAAACGACGGCTCAGTCCCGCCGCAGCCGGACCACCGTCAAAGCTTTGCCCCTGTCAGTCCCCTTCTCTCAGGCTACTACAGTGGTGAATTTAGCAGCCAACAAGCCGGTGACACTGCCCGCTTGCCTGCACTCAAGCGTCGTTTTCACGGTGACCCAAATAAATCTTGTAAAGAGCAAACATGTCTTATGTGTAGAAAAAGTGCCCACAACCCAGTGTTCAGCCCCTACACACAAGCATAACACATCCCGATGCCCCTATCAGAGCACGCTCTCATAAAGCGATTCACGAACCGCTCGGCGCTAGAGTCAATAAATGCGCCCACAAATGCGTCGCGGCGCCCATTCTCTGCCCGCTCTGTTACACGGCCAGCAACCATTCCTCTGTGTGTAAGTCCCGTGCCCATGACTATGCTTGCGCATCACGTAACAGATGTGACTCTTTCCCCATTCATTCCAATCGGAAGTCACTCACAAAACAGCCTGTTCATGCTGTCTGCGAGCAATCATGCATGAACACACTAAGCGGCTCACACATTTTGTTCAGCGCTCTGTGTGCGGCAATCAGAGCGAATTGGCCATTCACCCTCTAGCGTTACGCTTCAAAGCGTGGGAAGCTATTCCAGGGATATCCAAGTGGGTGTTAAGCACAATACAACAGGGCTATTTGCTACAGTTCGATCGCCGCCCCTCGCTTCAGATCGCGGCTCGAAACCACTGTGAACACGGAAGCAGCGTGCATGCTTCGTTCAGAAATAACAAGCCTTCTGTGCAAAAGGGCCATAGAAAAAGTGCCACCCTCTCTGAGCGAGTCGGGGCTTTACAGCCGTTATTTTCTTGTTCCCAAGAAAGACGGCGGCCTCAGACTCATATTAGATCTCAGGGTTTTGAACAAGGTGCTTGCAAAAGACCGTTCAAAATGCTTACAATCAGGAAACTCCTCGCGCATGTGCGCCAGGGGACTGGTTTATTTCTCTCGATCTGAAAGATGCATACTTTCAGATTCAGATAAATCCCGTCACAGGCCATTCTTGAGATTAGCCTCGACGGCCAGGTTTATCAATACACCGTCCTTCCGTTCGGCCTGTCCTTAGCACCCGTACTTTCACGAAGTGCATGGATCGCGGCGTTCGCACCCCTCGTGAGTCAGGGTTTGCGAATTCTGAACTATTTGGACGACTGGCTGATTATGGCTCGGTCACATATGGAGCTTCTGTCTCACAGAGCAGTTCTCCTCAGCCATCTGAACAGTTTGGGTCTTGCAGTCAATTGGACCAAGAGCTCACTACAGCACAGTCAGACCATTTCCTTCCTGGGAATAGAACTAGACTCCATGGCAATGGCGGCTCAGCTTATCTACACAGCGCGCGCGCCGTGTTCAGCGACTAGCCGCATCTTTTCAGATGAACAGCCTCACGCCTCTGAAGAAATTCCAGAGAGTGCTAGGTTACATGGCCTCAGCCGCAGCAGTACTTCAGCTGGGTTTACTGCACATCGCCCGCTTCAGCATTGGCTAAACACCCGGCGTCTCGCCGGGCTTGGGCCACAGGCGCCAGCCCATCAAGGTGACTCAGACCTGCATATCAGCTCTGCAGCCCTGGACAGTGGCCGAATGGTATCAGCGGGGAGTGACAATGGGAGCTGTATCTCGCCGAAAAGTCATCTCGACAGGCGCGTCCAACACGGGTTGGGGCGCGGTCTCGCGAGGAGCTCTCCGGTTTTGGCCTATGGTCAGTTCAGGAAAAGCTCCTTCACATAAATTGTCTGGAAATGATAGCGGTCGAGTACACGCTCGTGCGCTTTCTCCCGGTCATTCAGGGTCACCACGTCCTGGTCCGTTCGGACAACAGATCTGTGGTATCCTACCTAAACCGTCAGGGCGGTGTCAGATCCAGGAACCTCTTCCATCTGACAAAACGCATACTGAGTTGGTCCCAGTGCCACCTGCGCTCGCTGAGGGCGACGCGCGTGCCAGGCCACCTGAGCGGCGGCCCGGACAGACTGTCCAGAGACAATATTCCCCCAGGGGAATGGTCCCTGCACGCTCAAACAGTCCAGGCGTTATGGCACCTATTCGGCAGAGCAGAGATAGACCTCTTTGCGTCCAAAGAGAACTCTCACTGCCCAATATTTTTCTCGAGCGAGGCGCAGCTGGCCCAGGACTGGCCCAGGCGCCCGCTTACGCCTTCCCTCCCGTCTCGCTATTGCCACAGGTAATGCAGAGGATCAGGGAAGCGCGTCACTCGGTGCTCCTCATAGCCCGCGTTGGGAGAATCAAACATGGTTCCCGGAGCTTACGCAGCTGTCACT
This sequence comes from Xyrauchen texanus, assembly GCF_025860055.1. Classification (NCBI taxonomy): domain Eukaryota; kingdom Metazoa; phylum Chordata; class Actinopteri; order Cypriniformes; family Catostomidae; genus Xyrauchen; species Xyrauchen texanus. Next base: position 18,279,400 of record NC_068276.1, read on the forward strand.
GACAGCGCCGTGGCCCATCCCAGTGAGAGCAGATCTCCTCTCTCAAGCTCGGCGGCACAATCTGGCATCCCCACCCAGAGCTGGGCGCTGCATGCGTGGGTGATCAGCGACTACCCGTCGCTCTGCCAGAAGGAGTAATAAACACCATCATACACGCTAGAGCCCCTTCCACGAGAAGACTCTATGCGTCAAAATGGTCTGTGTTCTCAAAATGGTGCACCGACAGAGACCTGGACCCGCTGGACATGTGGGGTGTCAGTCAGCTGCTCGTATTTCTACAAGAGCTGCTGGATAAGGGCAGATCCCCATCCACGCTCAAAGTGTATGTGGCGGCCGTTGCGCGTTCGCTGAACCCCTGCACGGCCAGTCATGGGGTAAAAGCGAGCTGGTCATCCACTTCCTCAGGGGAGCTAGAAGGATGAACCCCGCGCCCCCATCGGTTCCTATCTGGGATCTTTCTATAGTTCTCGAAACTATGAAAGCTCCCCTTTCGAACCACTTCAATCCGTGGATTTGAAATACCTTTCACTCAAAACCGTTTTTCTGACTGCCCTGTCATCAGTCAAGCGTGTGGGAGACCTTCAGCGCTGTCTGTCAGCGCTGCGTGTCTTGAGTTTGGACCAAGTGACTCCAAGGTCATTTTAAAGCCTAGACACGGCTATGTTCCCAAGGTGATCGGTACTCCTTTCAGAGCACAGGTCATTTCCCTATCGGCGCTGCCAGCACCGGATAGCGAACGCGGCGCCAATCTCCTTTGCCCGGTCAGAGCACTGAGATTGTATACTGCACGCTCCGCTGCTTTCAGGCGCTCGAGCAGCTTTTCGTTTAGTTCGAGGGCGCACCAAAGGTCTCGCCGCCTCGAAACAGACACTATCTAGATGGATAGTGGGCGCTATTGCTGCTGCATACGGCGTCAAAAGACCTGCCATGCCCGTTGGGCATTAGGGCTCACTCCACTAGAGGCATGGCATCCTCGTGGGCATGGTCCAGCGGGATTTCCATTCACGACATATGTGTGGCAGCGGGATGGACTTCCCCTCCACCTTTGTCAGATTTTACAATATGGAAGTGCCCGCTCTGCAGGCAAAACTACTAGCGGTTTAATACGCTACAGCTCCCCTGGTGAGCTGCACTGATGGGACACATTCCACACAGACCGGCACCGCCGCTCTGTCGTTCCCTTCCCACTATGTGCTTATGTTTTACACAATCAATGACCCGCATTCTTGCCGGCCAAATATTATTTCCCCACTCATAAGGGCTCCCCGGGTCCCCCTTAATTCCCTGGGGCTCATACAGTGGATGCTTGGCGCGACGGCGTTGACAATGGGTTCCCGTAGCGTAAGCTAGCTTACGCATACTGAGAGAACCTCTCGTAAGAGAACGTATCGGTTACCTAACGTAACCTCGGTTCTCTCTAGATGAGGGAACGAGTATTGCGTAGCCGGCCGTGCTTCAGCGCCACGGCGACTTTTCGCTTCAGTCAATGAAAACCAGGGTTCCAGCCTACAAACTACGCTTATATGCACTCTAGTCACGCCCATTTTGGCGGGCTTTGATGCAGTAAGCGCGGACGCCTCTCATTGGATGCGAGTTCGCCCAAGCTCGTCTATAGGCTGCAGCAGTTGCCACAGAGCAACCTATGAGCTCGCTAGCTAGCCCGCTCAAGGTCTGCAGCTGCCGCACTGCGTTGACAATGGATACAAAAATTAAGGATAATTTTTTGGCTTCAATATCTCAGAAAAGATGAATCTTTCCCGTAGCGTAAGCTAGCTTACGCAATACTCGTTCCCTCATCTAGAGAGAACCGAGGTTACGTTAGGTAACCGATACGTTTTGCTTTCATACTGGTTTACAGACAAAGTAGGCTATGGGTAAGTTGGCATTGCTTTATTTCGTTTTCAAATACATTTATTATTATAATAATATTAATATAATATTATATAACTTTTGGTTCATCTTTGTTTTTGTTGACCGTGTAGTGCGAGTTGTTGATAGAAGGAAGGCCATTGCGCTGTATTTGCTATTACGAAGACTACGGAAAAGACGCAGACTTTGGGTTCACTCCATGAATATGGTGCATATTACCATCTTGTCGCCGAACTCCGACTCGACCATGCCGGCTGTGACACCACGTGCTTTTGTTTTTGATTGTCAGCATGATATCAGCATGGCATCCTTATGACAATATATATATATATATATATATATATATATATATATATATATATATATATAGTTATGTGTATATACATTTATACATTAAATTAATCTAACTTAAACTAAACTGGCAGTATAAATTATTTAAACTTGTTTTTATAGTTTGGGCAACAATTTTTTTTTTGGACATTTGTTTTCTTTTTAAATTTATGGTCAATTGATTGACTGTTTAAAACACAATAGATATCATCAATGCGCTTTTGGTAACTGCTGTGTATTTTTGCCATGATCAATGCATTGTCACTTTAATTCAGCGTAAGCCGCGCGGCAAAAATAGACAGGACGCCGAAACGATCGCGGCACTGCTGCTCCTGCTCTGCTCCTGCTACGCGCTGCCGCTCCGCCTCTGCGTGCGATGTGAATGCTCTAATCTGTTAACATGGGCGCCGAAAAAAATACGCGCTGCTAACGCGTGCAGTGTGAAACCGGCGTTAGGGTTCATTAAGGGACGTTTACATGACGAGGTTTCAACTGAAAATGGAAAACTTTTTATGGGTTTTGGCCTGAAAACGCAAACTTTTGAAAATGGGTTTCAAAGTGCAAGTTTTTAAAATCTACGCCGCTATCATCTCCGTGTAAACATACAAAAACGTGAGTTTGTGAAAACGATGACGTCATGTGCACGCTTATTACGCGTTCAGTCTACAGGCATGCGCGCGAGATATTCAAAACAACAATTGCTGTCTACAGTACTGTGTTTGTGCTGCTGAAGACTTGTAGTATTAAAGCAAATTAATCATCCTTCAGACAAAATTGCTTGATGATTTCGCCATCTTCATTGTTTGTATTCGCCACTCTGTGGAAGAACGCTTCTGTGCGCAGGCCTGTAGAGTTTCTTTACAAAGTGACATCACCAACTACTGGCCTGGCATTTATAATACAGCATTTTCAGGCTTTTTTCGCAGATCAGTGTGAATGCGAAAGTTAAAAAAAAAAACGCAAAGGAAAAACGTTTCAGTTTTTAGTACATTGTTGTCGTGTAAATGTACTCTAAGAGACCACTTACATCCTCCCTAAACATTTCCAGCACTTTATTCTTCCTCTCAAGATCTCTGTCGCTCTGGATCTCATTTAATGTCTTTTACTTTGATAGTTATGTGTTTTCGTTTTTTCGAGAAAAGGCAATGAAACAGAAATGGGTCCAAATCAATGCCAGTCTTCATGGATAAGAGCGGCAGGTTACTAACAAGGGCTCATTAACCGTGGCATGCACAGTTCCACCCCCGCAGCATCAGTCTGCTCAAACTGAATCCGCAGAAAACGATAAGTCTTGGAGTCAAGGATGAAACTGTACACTTCATAAAGAACTCATAAACAGAAAGATGTTAAAGAACTCTGAGACACGACGACATTAGGCAAGAAACTTGAGTGTGCTCAATAAAATTTGTCATCTTCTGCCAACTTTTAGCCTCAACAGGTTTACAGGTTTTTTGAAATATTGTAATGCCATTTTTAGAGCATTGCCCTTCTACGCTTGCATGGCGTAATGTTTTGTCTGCTGAAGAGCTGTTTGAATATCCACAGGGGTTGATCATTAACTTTGACTTATGATTGGGTGTTCCCTCCAGGGGAGGTGCTTAATATTCAGGTCATTTGCTTCCTCCGTCTTGACTCAAGTCATTTGGTGTAGTTTCTCATTATCCACTTTTAAACGGTGTCGCTCTCCTGTAGAGACAGAACATCGTCTCTGTCCCTAATGACTCTTTTGTGTTTCCAGCTTGGAGGGAAGCCAGGCTATAAGTGACTAATGATGCAATCTTTTATATTTCAACAAAATAATATATTTGAAGGGAAAATGGGGTTTTAGATTTTACAATAAAAATGCAATAATGTAGGCACATTCTTCTTGTTATTCTTCTCCATCCCTTCAGCTTTGCGAGCAGTAGCCGGGACAACCCAGTCCACATATCCTTTTGACCCTACAACTACCTTGACGAACTGACGGCAGCTCATTCCCAATGTTTCTCGCCAGATGGCTCTCAGGTCTTCCACACCGACCGTCCTGGGAGGGAGTGTGAGGAGAGGCCCACCATGGATATGTGATGTTTCCTCCTATTGAGGAATACCAGTACAGTCAAGCACTCGCTCACGCGTCAGACGGCTCCATATCGAGGTCATTAAGATGGGTGGCTTGCATATGTGTGGAATTCCTGTAATCCCATTTCATTTCTTATGTTTGTCTGAGTGGCTTCGCTCCAAATGCATTCTTGGAAGTAAACACATATTTGGGTTGATTATGCTAACACGCATGGTTCTGATCTTGACAGTCCATGTGGATATAATTATCTTTGTATGTTTGTAGTGACTGACTTATTCATCTCGTTTCAACACTGCTGTTGTAATGATTGTTTTGGATGTGACACAAAAATTATCTTTGTTCAGGCTTGTGACTGAGACTGATGAAGGCTTGAAAGATGCCGCTCTATGTATGTAAACTGTGAAAATTGGACTGTTTTGTTATACTTTTAGCCTTGTGAGATCAAAATGAAACCAAACTGATTATTAGTTGTGCTTGCTAGGGCAAGCATCACTATTTCCATACTATTCTGCATTCTTGGGGTTAGGGATTTGAACAAACCTCTTTGATTGTAACTTGTCTTAAACCATTTGTGTTAAAGGGATAGTTCACCCAAAAAGGAAAATTCTGTCATCATGCCATCCCAGATGTGTGTGACTTCTTTCCATCTGCTGAACACAAATTAATATTTTTATAAGAATATCTCAGCTCTTTTGGTCCTCTCAATTTAATGGTGTCCAGAACTCTGAAGCTCAAAAAAAGCACAAAGTCAGCATAAAAGTAATCCATATGACTCCGGTAGTTAAACCTATATTTTCATAAGTTATATGATAGATGTAGGGGAGAAACAGATAAATATTTACTATAAATTCTCCTCCCTGCCCAGTAGATGGTGATATGCACTGTGAATACAAATCGCCAAAAACAAAAGAGGAACGTTAAAGTGGAGATTGATTGTAAACATGATAAATATTGATCCAATTTTTTTACCCACACCTATCTTATCACTTCTGAAGACATGGACTTAACCACTGGAGTCAGCATGAATTACATTTATGCTTCTTTTATGTGCTTTTTGGAGCTGCAAGGTTTTGGTCAGCATTCAACATTTTTTGGACCTACAGAGCTGAAAAATTCTTTTAAAAATCTTCATTTGTGTTCTGCAGAAGAAAGAATGTCACACTGGGATGGCGTGAGGGTAAGAAAATTAGAACATTTTCATTTTTGGGTGAACTATCCCTTTAAGGACAGGAATGATAGCACACATTATTGAGGCTTATTGAGGAGAGGTGTTCTGTTAATTTCCTAAGTGATTGGACTTAAGGATCTGTTGGCATTGACCTAAGCCAGGGACCAGAATATCATAGAGACTTGGGCTCTTGGGCCAGGAAGCAACCACTGAAAACACCCTAGCAACCATATAGTGACACCCTGACAACCACCCACAATACCCTAGAATCGTAGTGGCAAGATTTTTTTTTTTTTATCTCGCTAATTTCATACCCTATATCATTTTTCTTTTTAGTTAAGAAACAGGGTCAGGCTGGTAGCATCTCCTGCATTGCCTTCAGTCCATGTCAGTCCATGTACGAATGTGGGTCGTATTCTTGATCAGCTGGCCTCTATATGAGGACTGCTCTCTGCAGGCCCTACTACCCACCCAACACCATAGAGGACTTACACATCTGCTCTTCTCGCTCGATTGCCATCACCTCTACACGGGCAGCTGCAAGGTTAGTGGGCATAAATTTGCTGTGGAGACATGTTGAGCACTGAAGATTTTGAATTCTCTCTAATACGTTGTGTCACGGCTTCTGGGAACCTGAGCTCATCTGCTGGTACCTGAGAGATCCACACACAGATTGTACTAATGGCATCAGGTACAAATATGATACTTTTTTTTTAGAATGTATTAGATTTTAGATTTGGTTTATAATGTGGGACCTTTAACTATAAACAAGCCTGAAACACACTGGAGACTCTTATGGCTCAGTTACAGTGCTCTATATTTAAGTATTAAGCGAATTAAGCTTTTTATAGCCTATATATTTTCCAGATGAAGAGTTTTGTATATATACACTGGCGGTCAAAAGTTTGGAATAATGTACAGATTTTGCTGTTACGGAAATAAATTGGTACTTTTATTAACTAAAGTGGCATTCAACAGATCACAATGTATCATTCAGGACATTAAAAATTGCTATTACGAATTGAATTTATTTTTTTCTTAAACTACTTCAAAGAGTTCTCATAAAAAAAATTCCTCCATGTGCAGCAATGACAGCTTTACAGATCCTTGAAATTCCAGCTGTCAGTTTGTCCAGATACTCAGCTGACATTTCATCAAATGCTTCCTGTAGCACTTGCCATAAATGTGACTTGTCGGGCACTTCTCACACACCTTACAGTCTAACTGATCCCACAGAAGCTCAATGGGGTTAAGATCCATAACACTCTTTTCCAATTATCTGTTGCTCAATGTCTGTGTTTCTTTGCCCACTCTAAACTTTTCTTTTAGTTCTTCTGTTTCGAAAGTGGCTTTTTCTTTGCATTTCTTCCCATAAGACCTGCACCCCTGAGTCTTCTCTTTACTGTTGTACATGAAACTGGTGTTGAGCGGGTAGAATTCAATGAAGCTGTCAGCTGAGGACATGTGAGGCGTCTATTTCTCAAACTAGAGACTCTGATGGACTTATCCTCTTGTTTAGTTGTACATCTGGCCTTTAACATCTAATTATGTCCTTGTTAGAGACAGTTGTGCTTTGTCTTTGAAGACTGTAGAGTACAACTTTGTATGAAATCTTCAGTTTTTTTGTCAATTTCAAGCATTGTACAGCCTTCATTCCTCAAAACAATGATTGACTGACGAGTTTCTAGAGAAAGCTGTTTCTTTTTTGCCAATATTGTCCTTAAGACATGCCAGTCTATTGCATACTGTGACAACTCAAAAACAAACATGAAGACAATGTTAAGCTTCATTTAACAAACCACATAGCTTTCAACTGTGTTTATATAATGGCAAGTGATTTTCTAGCACCAAATTATCAATTTATCATGATTACTCAAGGATAAGGTGTTGGAGTGATGGCTGCTGGAAATGGGGCCTGTCTTGATTTGATAAAAAATTACTTTTTTTACATCAGTAATGTCCTGAATATACTTTGTGATCATCTGAATGCCACTTTGGTGAATTAAAGTACCAATCTCCTTCCGAAACAACAAAACATATTGCAAACTTTTGGCCGCTAGTGTGTGTGTGTGTGTGTGTATATATATATATATATATATATATATATATATAGATATATATATAGATATATATTTAAGCAATATCACACAAGCAAGAGAGTGATATGGCCCTACATTAGCACTGCTGTGATTCGGCCGTGTGTGATATTGTTATATACAACATATAAATTATATTATATATTATATTATATTATATTATATTACAAAGTAAATACATTTTTTTTGGAAAAACTGAGTATGGTCATAAAAACGAATTTGAGCATGGCACTACTTTATTACGTGGTAGATCAGAATCTGCCGTTGCAGGTTCAAACCAAATGATGCATCCAAGCCTTCGTTAGTAATTAAAACATTTCACTTCAGAAATGGTATCACGGCTTGTGCTGTTTCTGCTAAGTTATTTGATAAACAAGGATGGATGTGAGTGAGTTTGTGTGTGTGTGTGTGTGTGTGTGTGTGTGAGAGAGAGAGAGAGAGAGAGAGACAGAGAGAGAGTAAGAGAGAGACGGAGCGTGTGTTCACCTGTTGTCACTCCCAAGCAGAGATGCACGACCACAAGAGGAGTGATACACACAGTGAAGCATCTGAGTTCTGATGGTGTGAGACCATCAGTTCTCATGGAACATCTCTTGTCCAATCAGATTCAAGGACCAGCACTACCTGTTGTATGTACATATAGATATAGATATAAACTCAGCAAAAAAAGAAATGTCCTCTCACTTTCAACTGCGATATATTTGTATGAACATAAAAAGATTCAACAAATAAGACATAAACTAAAGTTTCACAGACATGTCTAAAAGAAATAGAATGTGTCCCCGAACAAAGGGTGGTCAAATTCAAAAGTAACAGTCAGTATCTGGCGTGCCCACCAGCTGCATTAGTACTGCAGTTCATCTCCTCTTCATGGACTGCACCAGATTTGCCAGTTCTTGCTGTGAAATGTTATCCCACTCTTCCACCAAGGCACTTGTTCCCAGACATTTCTGGGGGGAATGGCCCTAGCACTCACCATCCGATCCAACAGGTCACAGACGTGCTCAATGGGATTGAGATACGGGCTCTTCGCTGGCAGAACACTGACATTCCTGTCTTGCGGGAAATCATGCACAGAACAAGCAGTATGGCTGGTGGCATTGTCATGCTGGAGAGTCATGTCAGCAGGAGGATGTCTTCCCTATAACACACAGCATTGAGATTGCCTGCAATGACAGCAAGCTCAGTCCGATGATGCTTTGACACACCGCCCCAGACCATGACGGACCCTCCACCTCCAAATCTATCCAGCTCCACAGTACAGGCCTCGGTGTAACGCTCATTCCTTCGACGATAAACGCGAGTCTGCCATCATCCCTGGTGAGACAAGACCGTGACTCGTCAGTGAAGAGCATTTTTTGCCAGTCCTGTCTGGTGCAGCGAAGGTGGGTTTGTGCCCATAGGCAATGTTGTTGCCAGTGGTGTCTGGTCAGGACCTGCCTTACAACAGGCCTACAAGCCCTCAGTCCAGCCTCTCTCAGCACATTGCGGACAGTCTGAGTACTGATGGAGGGATTTTGCATTTCTGGTGTAACTCGGGCAGCTGTATTTGCCATCCTGTACCTGTCCCGCAGGTGTGATATTCGGATGTACCGATCCTGTTCAGGTGTTATTACACTTTGTCGGCCACTGCAAAGACGATCAGCTGTCCTTCCTTTCTCCCTGTAGCACTGTCTTAGGCATCTTACACTACTGGCATATTGCCCTGGCCACATTTGCAGTCCTCATGCCTCCATGCAGCATGCCTAAGGCACGTTCATGCAGATGAGCAGGGACCCTGGGCAACTTTCTTTTGGTGTTTTTCAGAATCAGTAGAAAGGTCTCTTTAGTGTCCTAAGTTCTGTGACCTTAATTGTCAACTGTAAAACACAGGAAAGGGCGAAGGCACACTCACAAACCTATCGGTCCTGAGTGGAAACGTTTGAGTACAATAAATTATCCTTTGAAGGTCTCTGCATTGTTCTGTCTTTTCTGAGCGCTGAAGTAAAGCAATTATTGTTAATTTACACTTTACAAATTAATTCCGTTATCATTTAATCTGACTCCAATTTTAAATGGACCTCTAATTTAGATTAAAGCTCGAATTATTTTCTAATCAATCTTTTAATATAACATTTTTAGGTTATTGATTACTCTAAATCCTCTTCTATTTATTGTCCTTTTGATCTGTAATTCAAACTGAGTCTTTAAATGTCTTTTCTCCTACTCGGCTCTCCTAGGTGGCTGTCCTACCTGGTTCTCCTGAGTGGTTTACTCTATTTAAAACTCTGATACTCTAACTAAAATTATTTAAATGGCTTCCTCCTATATTAAAGCTCCAGTACAGTTCTGTTCTAATGAAAGTCAAACTGAGTGGAGAGAGAGAAAACTGATGAGTGAGTTTTGAGGTGAGATATAGGTCAGATGTGAGATTTGTGTTCTCTTACGAGAGGTTCTCTCGTATTGCGTAAGCTAGCTTACGCTACGGGAAAGATTCATCTTTTCTGAGATATTGAAGCCAAAAAATTATCCTTAATTTTGTATCATTTGTCAACGCAGTGCAGCAACTGCAGACCTTGAGCTAGCGAGCTCATTGGTTGCTCTGCGGCAACTGCTGCAGCCTATAGACGAACTTGCGTGAACTCGCGCCCAATGAGAGGCGCCCGCGCGCTCACTGTCCCAAAGCCCGCCAGAATGGGCGTGGCTAGGGTGCATATAAGCGCAGTTCGTAGGCTGGAACCCTGATTTTCATCTCTTCAGCGAAGCTCTTCGCATCTCTGAAACTCCAAGAAGCCGCGTCGCCGTTCGAGGGGCTGCTGTTCCATCATGGCTTCAGACAGCGAGGAGTGGTCACAAGCCTCCTCATCGACCCAGGAATCCAGCAGGACCCGCGCCGGAGTCGAAGGGGAACTGATACGCCTCCTCACACAGGCCGTCGACCGCCTCGGGCTCGAGTGGTCACCGCCACCTGAGCAGGCTCCCAACAGACTCGACGGCTGCTTTCTTCAAAGCCGTCACCGCGTGGCGCCCGCGGCCCGGGCCGCTCCCTTCCTGCCGGAACTCCATGCGAGCTCTCTATATCGTGGAACGCGCCTCTCTCGGCCAGGATTCGATCCCACGTCTCCACCTCTCTCGCTTCAGTGGACGGCGCCGCCGAGAAGGGCTACTCTTCCATCCCCCCGGTCGAGGATTCGGTAGCAGCACACCTTTGCCCGCCCTCCGCGAGATGGCGGTCTAAGCCAGTGCTCCCGTCTAAGGCCTGCAGAACTACTTCCGCCTGTGTTGGCCGTGCCTATTCCGCCGCCGGCCAAGCCGCATCTGCTCTGCATTCCATGGCCGTCTTGCAGAGCCTCCAAGCGGACCTTCTTCGGGAATGGGATGAGAAAGGCAGGCACCCAGAGGCTGTTACAGATCTATGGAGTGCGACGGACCTCGCCCTTCGCGACGGACCTCGCGCTACCTCCTCTGCAGGCTGCCCACGTAACCAGCCTCCTGCACGAGCATCTTCACAGCGCCCAGCTCAACAAAGCCAGACTTCCCAGCGTCGACAGGGCGGCCACCCCAGATCGCACTCAGACAGCCGCCGCAGACTGACGCCCCCCCGCGGGCCTCGGCCTAAGATTGCGCTGAAACCTGAACAACCGAAGTCCTCCTAGCTTTGTTGAAAAAAACGACGGCTCAGTCCCGCCGCGGCCGGACCACCGTCAAAGCTTCGCCCCCTGTCAGTCCCCTTCTCTCAGGCTACTACAGTGGTGAATTCAGCAGCCAACAAACCGGTGTTACTACCCGCTTGCCTGCACTCAAACGCCGTTTTCACGGCGACACAAAAAGATCTTGTAAAGAGCAAACATGTCTTATGTGTAGAAAATGTGCCCACAATCCAGTGTTCACCCCTACACACAAGCATTACACTTCCCGTGTCCCTATCAGAGCAAACATGTCTTATGTGTAGAAAATGTGCCCACAATCCAGTGTTCACCCCTACACACAAGCATTACACTTCCCGTGTTCCTATCAGAGCACATGCACATAAAGCGGGCACAGCCACCCACGAGCCCGTGCGCGCGTCCCCTCTCTGCCCGCTCTGTCACACGGCCAGCAAACACCTCTCTATGTGTAAGTCCCGTGCCCGTGACTATGCTCGCGCATCACTTAACAGATGTGACTCTTTCTCCATTCATCTCAATCGGGAAGTCACTCACAGAACAGCATGTCCCTGCTGTCTGCGAGCAGTCATGCATAAGCACAATAAGCGCGCTCACACATTCTGTTCAGCCCGCTGTGTACGGCAATCAGGGTGACTCGGCCATTCACCATCTAGCGTTACGGTTCAAAGCGTGGGAAGCTATCCCAGGGATATGCAAATGGGTGTTAAGCACAATAAAACAGGGCTATTTGCTACAGTTCGATCGCCGCTCTCCCCGCTTCAGGGCGCGGCTCGAAACTACTGTGAACACGGAAGCAGCCTGCATGCTTCGTTCAGAAATAGCAAACCTTCTGTGCAAAAGGGCCATAGAGAGAGTGCCGCCTTCACTGAGCGAGTTGGGGTTTTACAGCCGTTATTTTCTTGTCCCCAAGAAAGACGGCGGCCTCAGACCAATATTAGATCTCAGGGTTTTGAACAAGGTGCTTGCAAAAAGACCGTTCAAAATGCTTACAATCAGGAAACTCCTCGCGCATGTGCACCAGGGGACTGGTTTATTTCTCTCGATCTGAAAGATGCCTATTTTCAGATTCAGATAAATCCCGTCACAGGCCATTCTTGAGATTCGCCTCGACGGTCAGGTTTATCAATACACCGTCCTTCCGTTCGGCCTGTCCTTAGCACCCCGTACTTTCACGAAGTGCATGGATGCGGCGCTCGCACCCCTGCGGAGTCAGGGCTTGCGAATTCTGAACTATTTGGATGATTGGCTGATTTTGGCACAGTCACATACGGAGCTTCTGTCTCACAGGACAGTTCTCCTCAGTCATCTGAACAGTCTGGGTCTTGCAGTCAATTGGACCAAGAGCTCACTACAGCCCAGTCAGGCAATTTCCTTCCTTGGAATAGAACTAGACTCTGTGGCAATGACGGCTCGCTTATCTACACGGCGCGCGCGGCACCTAGTTCAGCACACCTAGTTCAGCGACTAGCCGCGTCTTTTCAGATGAACAGCCTCACGCCTCTGAAAAAATTTCAGAGAGTGTTAGGTTACATGGCCTCAGCCGCAGCAGTACTTCAGCTGGGTTTACTGTGCATGCGCCCGCTTCAGCATTGGCTAAACACCAGCGTCTCGCCGGGCGTGGGCCACAGGCCGCCAGCCGATCAGAGTGACTCAGACCTGTATATCAGCTCTGCAGCCTTGGGCGGTGGCGAATGATATCAGCGGGGAGTGGCGATGGGAGCTGTATCTCGCCTAAAAGTCATCTCGACAGACGCGTCCAACACGGGTTGGGGCGCGGTCTGTGAGGGCTCGCTGGTTTTCGGCCTATGGTCAGTTCAGGAAAAGCTCCTTCACATAAATTGTCTGGAAATGATAGCGGTCGATGCACGCTCGTGCGCTTCCTCCCGGTCATTCAGGGTCACCACGTCCTGGTCCGTTCGGACAACAGATCTGTGGTATCCTATCTAAACCGTCAGGGCGGTGTCAGATCCAGGAACCTCTTCCATCTGACAAAACGCATACTAATTTGGTCCCAGGGCCACCTGCGCTCGCTGAGGGCGACGCACGTGCCAGGCCACCTGAATGACGGCCCAGACAGACTGTCCAGAGACAATCCCCCAGGGGAATGGTCCCTGCACGCTCAAACAGTCCAGAAATTATGGCAAATATTCGGCAGAGCAGAGATAGACCTCTTCGCGTCAGAAGAGAACTCTCACTGCCCAGTATTTTTCTCGAGCGAGGGCGCGCTGGCCCAGGACTGGCCCAACCGCCCGCTTTACGCCTTCCCTCCCGTCTCGCTATTGCCACAGGTAATGCAGAGGATCAGGGAAACGCGTCACTCGGTGCTCCTCATAGTCCTGCGCTGGGAGAATCAGACATGGTTCCCGGAGCTTACGCAGCTGTCACTGACAGCCCCGTGGCCCATCCCAGTGAGAGCAGATCTCCTCTCTCAAGCTCGCGGCACGATCTGCCATCCCCACCCAGAGCGCTGGGCGCTGCACACGTGGGTGATCAACGACTACCCGTCGCTTTGCCAGAAGGAGTAATGAACACAATCATACACGCAAGGGACCCTTCCACGAGAAGACTCTATGCGTCCAAATGGTCGGTGTTTTCAAAATGGTGCACCGACAGAGACCTGGACCCACGGACATGTGGGGTGTCGTCACTGCTCGTGTTTTTACAAGAGCTGTTGGATAAGGGCAGATCCCCATCCACGCTCAAAGTGTACGTGGCGGCCGTCGTGGCGTTCGCCGAACCCCTGCACGGCCAGTCATGGGGAAAAAACGAGCTGGTCATCCGCTTCCTCAGGGGAGCTAGAAGGATGAACCCCCCCACGCCCCCCATCGGTTCCTATCTGGGATCTTTCTGTAATTCTCGAAGCTATGAAAGCCCCCCCTTCGAACCGCTTGAATCCGTGGATTTGAAATACCTTTCACTCAAAACCGTTTTTCTGACTGCCCTGTCATCAGTTAAACATGTGGGAGACCTTCACGCGCTGTCTGTCAGCGCTGCGTGTATGGAGTTTGGACCAAGTGACTCCAAGGTCATTTTAAAGCCTAGACACGGCTATGTCCCCAAGGTGATCGGTACTCCTTTCAGAGCACAGATTATTTCCCTATCGGCTCTGCCAGCATCCGATAGCGAACGCGACACAAATCTCCTTTGCCCAGTCAGAGCACTGAGATTGTATACTGCGCGCTCCGCCTCTTTCAGACGCAGCTGAGCAGCTTTTCGTTTCGTTCGAGGGCGCACCAAGGGTCTCGCCACCTCGAAACAGACACTGTCTAGATGGATAGTGGACGCTATTGCTGCCGCGTATGCGTCGAAAGACCTGCCATGCCTGTTAGGCATTAGGGCTCACTCCACCAGAGGCATGGCCTCCTCGTGGGCATGGTCCAGCGGGATTTCCATTCAGGACATATGTGTGGCAGCGGGCTGGGCTTCCCCCTCCACCTTTGTCAGATTTTACAATCTGGAAGTGCCCGCTCTGCAGGCAAAACTACTAGCGGTTTAATACGCTACAGCTCCCCTGGTGAGCTGCACTAATGGGACACATTCCACACAGACCAGCACCGCCGCTCTGTTTTTCCCTTCCCACTATGTGCTTATGTATCACACACACACTGACCCGCACTCTTGCCGGCCAAATATTATTTCCCCACTCACAAGGGCTCCCCCGGGTCCCCCTACCCCCCGGGGCTCATGCAGTGGATGCTTGGCGCGCACAGCGTTGACAATGGGTTCCCGTAGCGTAAGCTAGCTTACGCAATACGAGAGAACCTCTCGTAAGAGAACGTCTCGGTTACCTACGTAACCTCGGTTCTCTCTAGATGAGGGAGCAGTATTGCGTAGCTGGTCGTGCTTCGTGCCACGAGCGATTTTCAGCTTCATTCAATGAAAACCAGGGTTCCAGCCTACGAACTGCGCTTATATGCACCCTAGCCACGCCCATTCTGGCGGGCTTTGGGACAGTGAGCGCTGGCGCTCTCATTGGGCGCGAGTTCATGCAAGTTCGTCTATAGGCTGCAGCAGTTGCTGCAGAGCAACCAATGAGCTCGCTAGCTAGCCCGCTCAAGGTCTGCAGTTGCTGCACTGCGTTGACAAATGATACAAAATTAAGGATAATTTTTTGGCTTCAATATCTCAGAAAAGATGAATCTTTCCCGTAGCGTAAGCTAGCTTACGCAATACTCGTTCCCTCATCTAGAGAGAACCGAGGTTACGTAGGTAACCGAGACGTTTTATGGTCCTTGCTTAGTAGGATGCGTTGACTCAGGTGGAGATGCTCATCTGTGTAAGAGTTTTATGACGTTGGTTCACGCAGAGATCTTTGTCTTTCCCGGAAGTGATGCAGACAGTTTGGAGCCAGTCTTACACTACTGTCTGTAAGCTGTTAGTGTCTTAACGACCATTCCACTGGTGCATGTTCATTAATTGTAAACATTGTTTAAACCCTTTACAATAAAGATCTGGAAAGTTATTTGTATTTTTGGAAAATGATCTTTAAAATACAGTGTCCTAACAAAGGGAGCCTAATATACTGATTATTTAGGCCAAGAGTTGCAAGATTGTAGTTCTGCATCTATTTTAACATTTTTAGAATTCTTTATATATTAAGTCATTGGAATAAAACAGGGATTGTTAGTGATTTTTTTTTTTAAATGGCTTGTAAATAGGGGACATTTTGCTGTCTTTTGCAGTGTTACTGGGTGTTTTATCCTTAATCAATGAATGTCTTAAAACAATAATTCACCCAAAAATGAATTTGAAATTTCTAATCATTTACTTGCCTCCATGTCATCCCAGAAGTGTGTGAATTTTTTCCTTCTACTGAAAACAAAAGAGATTTGTAGAAGAATATTTCAGCTCTGTAGGTTCTCAATGCAAGTCACAGGCTCCAAAACTTTGAAGCTACAAAAGGCACATAAAGACAGCATAAAAGTAAACCATACTGCTCCTGTGGTTTATCAATGTCTTTAGAAGCGATATGACAAGTGTGGGTGAATCCCCCAAAATCCACTGAATTGAAACCAGTTCTGAAAGTGAATTACAATCTTTAGAAATATATCTGATAATTCATTCATAGATTTCATTGTTATTATTAACTTAAAATGAGTTCATAAACTGTTCCTAAATTCAGTTTACAATGTCTACTTACACTGCCCTAAAGTCTCTGCCGAAATGTGAGGCCTGTCAGGTTAAGCATAGCAGCACAACTTTTCCAATGTAGCCTATAATCTGTATTTCTTTTCCTTTCTACATGCAAAGTCAGTTTTCATCACACATGTCGAGCCTTGTCTTGTCTTTTGGCATAAAACCACTGTGAACATTTGATCGTTTTTTTTTTTTGTGTCAAGTTAAATCCCTGTTAGAGACTATGTTGACTATTAGAAGGCAATAGATGTGACACATTGAAACCAATGTTCATCTTAGTTAAATGTGCCATAGAGCTACAGTGAGCAGCTGTGAATATATTTTTGTAAGCCTATAATCTGCTTCATTGTGAGTGAGTGGGGTTTGTTTCCTGCCTCTAAATGGGCCTTATTGCTCAAACTGAGGCTTGACATTCCCTTTTGTTATAACCTGTGTTTACGTTTTTCTGTGTGAGAGAGAAAGTTTGTATCTTCTCGTGTTGGCTGGCATCTTCACAGTGGTGTTTGCAAATGTATACTTTTTACAACATTACCTTTGAAAGTGTGTTTTGTGCCTCGCTGTAATCTTTACATCAGTGAGTTTGAATGTTTCAGTCTTACCAAACATACATGAAGATGGGGGTCACTGTGCTGAATGTTAATATCTCACTAGATAGACTGCTGAAAGTTTCAGTGAATATATAAGGGAATGAGTTTTATTTATTAATTAATTAATTTATTTTTTGCATTTGGGGATTCATGCAACTGCACTAAAAATAAATAACTCTTTGGCTGTACATGATTCAATCATGGACCATGGTTCCACGTGTTTAAACTGTGTTTTCTAAATTTAAAACTGCCATGTAATTTCAATTTAAATGCTTCAAATAAAGGGAACCTTATTGAATAAAACCTAACTAAATTTGACATGTTAAATTAACACAAATAAATCTCTTTTCGTGATTAACCATCTAGTGTAGGGAATTCTGCTAGCACGCTAAATGCATGCAAATGGGAACCACTACGCTATGATAAAGCAAGACCATTCTTAACATGCACCTGTCCTTAATCAAGTTCAAGCTCTATTTTTAACCATGATGGTACCTCCACAACTCCAATATACCAAAAACTCTTCTAAATCTCAACACAATAAATCATTAAACACTACAAATCTACCCCTTTACATTCATCTTGCACAAAGACACACTATATAAACGCTTCATTTGAACATTTTCTCTCAATATAGTAATCCCCTTCCCAGTTCTATTTAACCAAACAAAAACTATTCATGTTGTCCCACCAGAAATATATTAAGTAAAGCTTGAAAGCATTTATACGTCTCAGTTAATTTAAGTTTACTTGGTTACATTAATTATTTGAGTAATATGAAAAAGGGAGGATTCAGTAAAACTGCCAATTGTGAAAGTTTATTTATTTATTAATTTTTTGAGTACTTGTGCTATTAAAAATCAACCCTTGGGCCATAAAAATGTCTGAAGTTGAAGAAACACAATATCCAATAGACTTATATTAAAGGTGGAACCAACATATATCTAGGGACCAGAATATCGTGAATACTATTGGATGGGCTCTTTTGAATTGTGGTGGTAAGCTACCTCCCAAAACACCATAGCAACCACAGAGCACCAACAATACCTTTGCAACAACCCTAGCAACCTCTCACAACATCCTAGTATCATGGGGGTGAATTTTGTACAAACTGACAACAATCACATTTTATAATGTGTATAAAACCTTTTTCTTTTTTTTTTTTATTGCACTGATAGTTCTGGTTTAGGATATTTTTTTTTTAATCAAAATATCTGTTTCATTTCCATTTTGGGCTCTATATTTTGCACAAAATATGACCAACAAATGAGCATAAACCCTAAAGCAAAACATCTCAAATGACTAGCTCTGTGGGAGACTGCTCATAAAATACTTCCACACACACACACACACACACACACACACACACACACACACACACACACACACACACACACACACACACACACACACACACACACACACACACACACACACACACGCTGGCAGGCATCTTGTCTCAAATCTCTTGGATCAAATCATTCTTGAATGCTAAGCAGCACAGTCTGTTGTTTTGTTGTCCATGTTGCTAAGCGACCATCAGCGAGTCAAAGGCTGAGAGAAAAGACAAATCCCAAAGGAGAACGAGACGTGGTGTAGGGGAGGAAATTTAGCTTTTTTAAGAGCCAATCTCTGCTACTTCTGTGGACCACAGACAGTGCCGTGTTGAGGAGAAATGTGGGACATGAGGTCTCTCGAGAAGATGGTAAACAGGACGACTCTGAGCACACAGAGAGCGCTCCACCAACACATTCTGGGTGAGTGTAAGTCTAATAACACACAAACACACACATACTCTCTTCACTCCTTCATTAGCAGCTGATCCCATCTTTAGCTTCACCTCCAGAGTTGTAATCTGAATTATTGCCGAAGGGAAGCACAGAACTCTCTCTGCCTCGCACAACCACAATCAGTGCCGTCTACCTGCTTATATCCTCTCTAATGACTTTGGCATTTACTACAGCAGTGTTTGCTTCTGGCCTGTTGTCCAACAAATGCAGAAATCTAGACAGAAGAGTCAGAAAATATACTGAAGTTCATGAACCTAAGAGATGTGTATGAGTGAAACAAAATGATATACTCACTCACAGGAAAACTGTATAGCTCATTATATTGACGTTCACAATCTTCTTTGTCTCGGGTGTTTCCCCTTATAAAAATAAAATTAAATAGACAAGAATGAGAACTGTTGACATGCTGTAAGAGTCTATAGAGGTATATCATTAATATTGATGGCATAGTTCAGATAATGAAGTCTTGGAGGAATCTGATGAGAAATGTTTATATTGTTCATATTGAAATCTCTCACAGGATTGAAGACTTTGTTTGAGATATTGTTGCGACTTCTTCTGAAAATCTAGAGGAGACATATCAGATTGTTGTGGTCTTTTTCCACAGAAGAAATATGAGATCAGCAGACAACTTCAGCAAAGTCTCAGTTTGTTTCTATTATGCTCGCTTTGGTCAAAGAGAGGCACTTGATATATTAAAGAGATCCGATTTGCAGGGCACAACTATAATGTTTTTTTATGGCCAAGTCCGGCCAGTAGTTGAGTCATTCTTTAATTGCGACGGCAAATGATGTCCCTCTTAGTTGCAACAATAGAAATCAACTTTAAATATGAAAAAATTGTCAAATGTTTGCACATTTATATTTTGTTGTGTGAAAGCAATTTGTGCATTGTTAAACGTTATTTTTTTGTCTTAAAAGACATATTTTATTGAGTTTGAGAGATAGGGTGTGTAGCAAAATCTGCATGTCCCCCTCATACCTCAAAGAGATATCCTGGGATGTAATCGCAAAAACAATAATTTATTAATACAAATAAAGTGGTTACATTATGAAAATAGATTGAATATAACATGTGTATATTAAATATATTGATAAGAAATATGTTTAAAAATATATATATTTTAAGAAAACGTTGTGTCCCTCAACGTTATCGACTTTAATGTTACATCATTGGAAATCTGCCCTTTTGAGAAAAGAGAGATTTCTATTTGGACTTCTTCCTGTGTGCAAACATCATTGTAGGTGATGGTTGATCTGAGGAGTGCATGTTGAGTTTATTCTTTCTTATTAAATTGAATATAAATGTACTAATTAAAAAAAAAATGTAACATCACACTTTTAGAGTTTGTGGTGTTACGATCTTAAGTTGTTGATTTGACCAATACTAATCTAAATTTTGATTTATATAATCTTATTAACATTTCTAAAATGTCCCCTGACCTTGAAACTATCATAATGGCAGCCTCCATTTGAGAAAAGTCCAAATTTGTGCAAATTTGTTGTTACTGTTTTATGGTAACGCCACAGAATCCATAGTTACTCCACAGGCAATATACAGACATTGACATGGGCATAACGGAAGTTGTCTGCGGTGTTACTTTAAATTGTAGGCTAACATATATTTCCTTCAGAGCCGATTCATCTTATTATTTGACATTTTCAAATCTTAAAATTATTTGAACCTTTTAGAACAAACCCCAATACATTACTACAGTTCATTTGTCTTGTCTTTTTCCATTTATGTCTAAATAAATAAAGATAAAAATTCTCCCTTGATAAAAACAGGGTCTAAGATGAAACATTCCACTCTTTTTTTTAACTGAAATTTCCATAAATTAATGAAATTCAATTTTTAAAGTTATTTATTTTTCAGAATTTATCCCTAAAGTTGCATTTACCTACTCATTTAAGAGCAATCCTGAATTTCACTTCTAATACTGGTAACGGCAGAGGCATATGTGGTTGTGTCACTAGTTTTGATTAAAAAAACAGAACTATGTGACCCAGTTCAGATATTTACTTACCCTGCCAACATTTCACTGGCCCCACCACAAAATAATAATTATACTTTATGTTTATGTCATGTAAGCTAGATTTGTTTTCATATTTATTAACTGTTTGAAATAATAATAATAATAATGATAGTGGTAGCTAAAATTATACAGTTATAATGTGACATAATAATTATATACACTGGTGGCCAAAAGTTTGGAATAAAGTAGATTTTGCTGTTTTGCAAAGAAATTGGTACTTTAATTCACCAAAGTGGCATTCAACTGATCACAAAGTATAGTCAGGACATTACTGATGTAAAACAGCACCATCACTATTTGAAAAAAGTATTTTTTATCAAATCTAGACAGACCCCCTTTCCAACAGCCATCACTCCAACAACTTATCCTTGCGTAATCATGCTAAATTGATCATTTGGTTCTAGAAAATCACTTGCCATTATATAAAACACAGTTGACTGATATTTGGTTCATTAAATGAAGCTTAACATTGTCTTTGTGTTTGTTTTTGTGTTGCCACAGTATGCAATAGACTGGCATGTCTTAAGGTCAATATTAGGTCAAAAATGGCAAAAAAGAAACTGGTTTCTCTAGAAACACATCAGTCAATTATTGTTTTGAGGAATGAAGGCTACACAATGTTTGAAATTGCTCAAAAACTGAAGATTTCATACAAAGGTGTAACTACAGTCTTAAAAGACAAAGCACAACTGTATCTAACAAGGACAGAATGAGATGTTAAAGACCAGATGTACAACTAAACAAGAGGATAAGTCCATCAGAGTTTCTAGTTTGAGAAATAGACGCCTCACATGTCCTCAGCTGACAGCTTCATTGAATTCTACCCGCTCAACACCAGTTTCATGTACAACAGTAAAGAGAAGACTCAGGGGTGCAGGACTTATGGGAAGAATTGCAATTGCATTGGAAAATGGATCTTAACCCCATTGAGCTTCTACGGGATAAGCTAGACTGTAAGGTGCATGAGAAGTGCACAACAAGACTGCCACATCTATGGCAAGTGCTACAGGAAGTGTGGAGTGAAATGTCACCTGAGTATCTGGACAAACTTACAGCTGGAATGTCAAGGATCTGCAAAGCTGTCATTGCTGCACATGGAGGAATTTTTGATGAGAACTGTTTGAAGTAGTTTAAGAAGCTCTGAACATTTTTTTCAAATGTTAATAGCAATTGATCATGTTATTAATGTCCTGACTGATACATTGTGATCAGCTGAATGCCACTTTGGTGAATAAAAGTACAATTTCATTCCATAAGAGCAAAATCTGTACATTATTCCAAACTTTTGGCCGCCAGTGTACATATGTATGTGCATATATATATATATATATATATATATATACATACACAGTATATATGTATATATGTATATATACATACATATACACACACATATACACTCACATAAAGGATTATTAGGAACACCTGTTCAATTTCTCATTAATGCAATTATCTAATCAACCAATCACATGGCAGTTGCTTCAATGCATTTAGGGGTGTGGTCCTGGTCAAGACAATCTCCTGAACACCAAACTGAATGTCAGAATGGGAAAGAAAGGTGATGCAATTTTGAGCGTGGCATGGTTGTTGGTGCCAGACGGGCCGGTCTGAGTATTTCACAATCTGCTGAGTTACTGAGATTTTCACGCACAACCATTTCTAGGGTTTACAAAGAATGGTGTGAAAAGGGAAAAACATCCAGTTTGCGGCAGTCCTGTGGGCGAAAATGCCTTGTTGATGCTAGAGGTCAGAGGAGAATGGGCCGACTGATTCAAGCTGATAGAAGAGCAACTTTGCCTGAAATAACCACTTGTTACAACCGAGGTATGCAGCAAAGCATTTGTGAAGCCACAACACGCACAACCTTGAGGCGGATGGGCTACAACAGCAGAAGACCCCACCGGGTACCACTCATCTCCACTACAAATAGGAAAAAGAGGCTACAATTTGCAAGAGCTCACCAAAATTGGACAGTTGAAGACTGGAAAAATGTTGCCTGGTCTGATGAGTCTCGATTTCTGTTGAGACATTCAGATGGTAGAGTCAGAATTTGGCGTAAACAGAATGAGAACATGGATCCATCATGCCTTGTTACCACTGTGCAGGCTGGTGGTGGTGGTGTAATGGTGTGGGGGATGTTTTCTTGGCACACTTTAGGCCCCTTAGTGCCAATGGGCATCGTTTAAATGCCACCATTAAATGTCCATCCCTTTATGGCCACCATGTACCCATCCTCTGATGGCTACTTCCAGCAGGATAATGCACCATGTCACGAAGCTCGAATCATTTCAAATTGGTTTCTTGAACATGACAATGAGTTCACTGTACTAAAATGGCTTCCACAGTCACCAGATCTCAACCCAATAGAGCATCTTTGGGATGTGGTGGAACGGGAGCTTTGTGCCCTGGATGTGCATCCCACAAATCTCCATCAACTGCAAGATGCTATCCTATCAATATGGGCCAACATTTCTAAAGAATGCTTTCAGCACCTTGTTGAATCAATGCCACGTAGAATTAAGGCAGTTCTGAAGGCAAAAGGGGGTCAAACACAGTATTAGTATGGTGTTCCTAATAATCCTTTAGGTGAGTGTATATACATTCATACACACATACAGTATGTACTGTATATAAATCATGCCATTTCAACAATCTTTGTTAGCCAGTTAGATAACCTTGGTGTTGAGTTTAAATCAGCTGAATTTGCAGCATCAATTTTAAATGCATCACAGAAAACCAAATATTTATGTTTACAAAGCATAAACTATATGGGCATTGTTTGTAATACTGTATGCAGTGATAATGCAGCACAACTGGCCTAAAACTCACCTGATTGTTGAGTCCTGATTTGTGAATTTTCTTTAATATGGGGATTTGAGACACATCTACAAGATCTTTCTTTTAAAATATTAATTTTTTTCATGTAGAGCTTGACCGATAGTGGAATTTGCAGATACCGATAACGTATCGGTTGCCTAACGTAACCTCGGTTCTCTCTAGATGAGGGAATGAGTATTGCGTAAGCTAGCTTACGCTACGGGAAAGATTCATCTTTTCTGAGATATTGAAGCCAAAAAATTATCCTTCATTTTTGTATCCATTGTCAACGCAGTGCGGCAGCTGCAGACCTTGAGCGGGCTAGCTAGCGAGCTCATAGGTTGCTCTGTGGCAACTGCTGCAGCCTATAGACAAGCTTGGGCGAACTCGCATCCAATGAGAGGCGTCCGCGCGCTCACTGCATCAAAGCCCGCCAAAATGGGCGTGACTAGAGTGCATATAAGTGTAGTTTGTAGGCTGGAACCCTGATTTTCATCTCTTCAGCGAAGCTCTTCGCATCGCTGACCTGGAAGCCGCGTCGCCGTTCGAGGGGCATCAAGCAAGCGTGGACTGCGCTAGAAGAAGCCGGCCGTCTCAGCCACCTTCAGCCATCCTGCGAGCTACGCCATCCGCCGACGTATCCTTTTATTCAGCAAGCTAGTTCTCACGAACTATTCACAAAAGAGTACGAGCATCTTTTTCAAGATGCCTCACTCCACTTGCGCCTCATGTCGCGCCCTTCTCAGCACAGGAGACCGCCACATCATCTGCTCTGTGGTTGCAGATGATGTGGCGGTCTGATGATGCTCTGTGGCAACTGCTGCAGCCTATAGACGAGCTTGGGCGAACTCGCATCCAATGAGAGGCGTCCGCGCGCTCACTGCATCAAAGCCCGCCAAAATGGGCGTGACTAGAGTGCATATAAGCGTAGTTCGTAGGCTGGAACCCTGGTTTTCATTGACTGAAGCGAAAAGTCGCTCGTGGCGCGAGCACGGCCGGCTACGCAATACTCGCTTACGCTACGGGAACCCATTGTCAACGCCGTGCGCGCCAAGCATCCACTGTATGAGCCCCAGGGAATGAAGGGGGACCGGGGAGCCCTTATGAGTGGGGAAATAATATTTGGCCGGCAAGAATGCGGGTCATTGATTGTGTAAAACATAAGCACATAGTGGGAAGGGAGCGACAGAGCGGCGGTGCCGGTCTGTGTGGAATGTGTCCCATCAGTGCAGCTCACCAGGGGAGCTGTAGCGTATAAACCGCTAGTAGTTTTGCCTGCAGAGCGGGCACTTCCATATTGTAAAATCTGACAAAGGTGGAGGGAAGTCCATCCGCTGCCACACATATGTCGTGAATGGAAATCCCGCTGGACCATGCCCACGAGGATGCCATGCCTGTAGTGGAGTGAGCCCTAATGCCCAACGGGCATGGCAGATCTTTGGCGCATATGCAGCAGCAATAGCGTCCACTATCCATCTAGATAGTGTCTGTTTCAGCGGCGAGACCTTTGGTGCGCCCTCGAGCGAAACAAAATGCTGCTCAGAGCGTCTGAAAGCGGCGAGCGCGCAGTATACAATCTCAGTGCTCTGACCGGGCAAAGGAGATTGGCGTCGCGTTCAGCTATCGGTGCTGGCAGCGCCGATAGGAAATGACCTGTGCTCTGAAAGGAGTACCGATCACCTTGGGAACATAGCCGTGTCTAGGCTTTAAAATGACCTTGGAGTCACTTGGTCCAAACTCAAGACACATGGCGCTGACAGACAGCCGTGAAGGTCTCCCACACGTTTGACTGATGACAGGGCAGTCAGAAAAGCGGTTTTGAGTGAAAGGTATTTCAAATCCACGAATTGAAGTGGCTCGAAAGGGGGCTTTCATAGTTTCAAGAACTATAGAAAGATCCCAGATAGGAACCGATGAGGGCGCGGGGGTTCATCCTTCTAGCTCCCTGAGGAAGCGGATGACCAGCTCGTTTTACCCCATGACTGGCCGTGCAGGGGTTCAGCGAACGCCGCAGCGGCCGTCACATACACTTTGGCGTGGATGGGGATCTGCCCTTATCCAGCAGCTCTTGTAGAAATACTGAGCAGCGACGACACCCCACATGTCCAGCGGGTCCAGGTCTCTGTCGGTGCACCATTTTGAGAACACAGACCATTTTGGCGCATAGAGTCTTCTCGTGGAAGGGGCTCTAGCATGTATGATGGTGTTTATTACTCCTTCTGGCAGAGCGACGGGTAGTCGTTGATCACCCACGCATGCAGCCCAGCGCTCTGGGTGGGGATGCCAGATTGTGCCGCGAGCTTGAGAGAGGAGATCTGCTCTCACTGGGATGGGCCACAGCGCTGTCAGTGACAGCTGCGTAAGCTCGGGAACCATGTCTGATTCTCCCAGCGGGGCTATGAGGAGCACCGAGTGGCGCGTTTCCCTGATCCTCTGCATTACCTGTGGCAATAGCGAGGCGGGAGGGAAGGCGTAAGCGGGCGTCTGGGCCAGTCCTGGGCCAGCGGCGTCCTCGCTTCGAGAAAAATATTGGGCAGTGAGAGTTCTCTTTGGGCGCTAAAGAGGTCTATCTCTGCTGTGCCGAATAGGTGCCATAGCGTCTGGACTGTTTGGCGTGCAGGGACCATTCCCTGGGGAATATTGTCTCTGGACAGTCTGTCCAGGCCGTCGTTCAGGTGGCCTGGCGCGTGCGTCGCCCTCAGCGGCGCAGGTGGCGCTGGGACCAACTCAGTATGCGTTTAGTCAGATGGAAGAGGTTCCTGGATCTGACACCACCCTGGCGGTTTAGGTAGGATACCACAGATCTGTTGTCCGAGCGGACCAGGGCGTGGTGACCCTGAATGACCGGGAGAAAGCGCGACTTCGACCGCTATCATTTCCAGACAATTTATGTGAAGGAGCTTTTCCTGAACTGACCATAGGCCGAAACCGGAGAGCCCTCGCGAGACCGCGCCCCAACCCGTGTTGGGCCGCGTCTGTCGAGATGACTTTCGGCGAGATACAGCTCCCATTGTCACTCCCGCTGATACCATTCAGCCACTGTCCAGGGCTGCAGAGCTGATATACAGGTCTGAGTCACCTTGATGGGCTGGCGGCCTGTGGCCCAAGCCCGGCGAGACACGCGGTGTTTAGCCAATGCTGAAGCGGCGCATGTGCAGTAAACCCAGCTGAAGTACTGCTGCGGCTGAGGCCATGTAACCTAGCACTCACTGGAATTTCTTCAGAAGCGTGAGGCTGTTCATCTGAAAAGATCGCGGCTAGTCAGCTGAACACGGCGTCGCGCTGTGTAGATAAGCGAGCCGTCATTGCCCGCGAGTCTAGTTCTATTCCCAGGAAGGAAATGGTCTGACTGGGCTGTAGTGAGCTCTTGGTCCAATTGACTGCAAGACCCAAACTGTTCAGATGGCTGAGGAGAACTGCTCTGTGAGACAGAAGCTCCATATGTGACTGAGCCATAATCAGCCAGTCGTCCAAATAGTTCAGAATTCGCAAACCCTGACTCCGCAGGGGTGCGGCGCCGCATCCATGCACTTCGTGAAAGTACGAGGTGCTAAGGACAGGCCGAACAGAAGGACGGTGTATTGATAAACCTGGCCGTCGGCGAATCTCAAGAATGGCCTGTGGCGGGGATTTATCTGAATCTGAAAGTATGCATCTTTCAGATCGAGAGAAATAAACCAGTCCCCTGGCGCACATCTTGCGAGGAGTTTCCTGATTGTAAGCATTTTGAGCGGTCTTTTGCAAGCACCTTGTTCAAAACCCTGAGATCTAATATGGGTCTGAGGCCGCCGTCTTTCTTGGGAACAAGAAAATAGCGGCTGTAAAGCCCGACTTCAGCTCAGAGAGGGTGGCACTTTTCTATGGCCCTTTTGCACAGAAGGCTTGCTATTTCTGAGCGAAGCATGCACGCTGCTTCCGTGTTCACAGTGGTTTCGAGCAGCTCTGAGGCGAGGAGGGCGGCGATCGAACTGTAGCAAATAGCCCTGTTGTATTGTGCTTAACACCCACTTGGATATCCCTGGAATAGCTTCCCACGCTTTGAAGCGTAGCGCTAGAGGGTGAATGGCCAATTCAGCTCTGATTGCCGCACACAGAGCTGAACAAAATGTGTGGCGTTTAGTGTGTTCATGCATGATTGCTCGCGAGACAGCATGAACAGGCTGTTTTGTGAGTGACTTCCGATTGGAATGAATTGGGAAAGAGTCACATCTGTTACGTGATCGCTAAGCATAGTCATGGGCACGGGACTTACACACAGAGGAATGTTTGCTGGCCGTGTAACAGAGCGGGCAGAGAATGGAGCGTACGCAGGCATTTGTGAGCGCCTTCATTGACTCTGACGCTTGGCGGTTCAGTAACAGCTTTATGTGGCGTGCTCTGGTGGGGACACGAGACATGCAGTGCTTGTGTGCAGAAGTGAACACTGGATTGTGGGCACATTTTCTACACATAGGGCTGGTCGGTGTGACAGAGCGGGCAGAGAATGGGCGCGCCTGACGCATTTTTGGCGCCTTCATTGACTCTGGCGCTTCGGCGGTTACGTAACCGCTTTATGAGAGCGTGCTCTGATAGGGGCACGGGATGTGTTATGCTTGTGTGTAGGGGCGAACACTGGGTTGTGGGCACTTTTTCTACACATAAGACATGTTTGCTCTTTACAAGATTTATTTGGGTCGCCGTGAAAGCGGCGTTTGAGTGCTGAGCAAGCGGGCAGTGTCACCGGCTTGTTGGCTGCTAAATTCACCACTGTAGTAGCCTGAGAGAAGGGGACTGACAGGGGCAAAGCTTTGACGGTGGTCCGGCCGCGGCGGGACTGAGCCGTCGTTTGTTCAACAAAGTTAGGAAGACTTCGGTTGCTCTGGTTTCAGCGTTACCTTAAATCGAGGCCAGCGGGGCGGCGGTCTGCGGCGGCTGTCTGAGCCTTGATCGAGGGCGGCCGCCCTGTCGACGCTGAGAAGTCTGAGTTTGTAGAACTGGGCGCTGTGAAGAGGATCGTGCAGGAGGCTGATCACGTGAGCGGCCTGCAGAGGAGCTAGCGTGACGTGGCAGGAAGAGGTTCATGGCTTGGGTGGCTTTCTGGACTTCTGAGAAGCGGTCAACAATGCCACTCACCGCGGAGCCGAAGAGACCGGTCGGAGAGAGCGGTGCGTTGAGGAACGTGGAGCGCTCTGCTTCTCCCATGTCGGCTAGTGTTAGCCATAAGTGTCTCTCGGTCACAGTCAGCGAGGCCATGCACTTCCCTAGAGCTTGGGCTGCAGCTTTGGTAGCGTGAAGGGCGAGGTCTGTCGCGCCGTAGATCAGTAACAGCCTCTGGGTGCCTGCCTTTCTCATCCCACTCCGAAGAAGGTCTGCTTGTAGGATCTGTAAAACGGCCATTGAGTGCAGAGCAGATGCGGCTTGGCCGGCGGCGGAATAGAGCGGCCAACATAGGCGGAAGTCGCTCTGCAGGCCTTAGACGGGAGCACAGGCTTGGAACGCCATCTCGCGGAGGGCGGACAAAGGTGTGCTGCTACCGAGTCCTCGACCGGGGGATGGAGGAGTAGCCTCTCTCAGTGGCGCCGTCCACCGAGCGAGAGAGGTGGAGACGTGGGAACGGGTCCTGGCTGAAAAAGGAGCGTTCCACGACTTTGCAAGCTCCGTATGTAATTCCGGCAGGAAGGGGCGGCCCGGCGCGGGTGTAGAGCGGCGATGGCTTTAAAGAAAGCAGCCGTCGAGTCTGTTGGGTGCCTGCTCAGGGGCGGTGACCACTTGAGCCCGAGGCGGTCGGCGGCCTGTGTGAGGCGTGTTAACTCCCTTCGACTCCGGCGCGGGTCCTGCTGGATTCCTGGGCGAGGAGGAGGCTTGGGAGCCTGACCACTCCTCGCTGTCCGAAGCCATGATGGAACAGCAGCCCTTATCCGCCGCCTCGTCATCCGAGATGGCAGCAGTCGCGGCCGCTCGGCGGCAACTGCGTGTCCTGGGGGCGGGGAGGGTGAAAGCGATGCTTCGAGGAAGAGGCTCGGCGAGGCAGTCGCTTCAACCACAGTTTCCGGCAGCCTTTGTGAGCGGCGCTTCTTCCTGCGCGTGCTGAAGGTAAGGCGGCGTGGCGGGTTCTGCTTTGAGCGCCGAGTCGAGCCCGCAGGGTCGACATCGGTAGCTCCTCGCAGAAATCGCATCCGCCCTCAGTGAGGGCGAGCTCTGCGTGCCCCAGTCCCAGGCAGAGAGCGCAGATGATGTGGCGGTCTCCTGTGCTGAGAAGGGCGCGACATGAGGCGCAAGTGGAGTGAGGCATCTTGAAAAAGACGCTCGTACTCTTTTGTGAATAGTTCGTGAGAACTAGCTTGCTGAATAAAAGGATACGTCGTCGGATGGCGTAGCTCGCAGGATGGCTGAAGGTGGCTGAGACGGCCGGCTTCTTCTAGCGCAGTCCACGCTTGCTTGATGCCCCTCGAACGGCGACGCGGCTTCCAGGTCAGCGATGCGAAGAGCTTCGCTGAAGAGATGAAAATCAGGGTTCCAGCCTCACGAACTACGCTTATATGCACTCTAGTCACGCCCATTTTGGCGGGCTTTGATGCAGTGAGCGCCGGACGCCTCTCATTGGATCGCGAGTTCAGCCCAAGCTCGTCTATAGGCTGCAGCAGTTGCCACAGAGCAACCTATGAGCTCGCTAGCTAGCCCGCTCAAGGTCTGAAGCTGCCGCACTGCGTTGACAATGGATACAAAAATTAAGGATAATTTTTTGGCTTCAATATCTCAGAAAAGATGAATCTTTCCCGTAGCGTAAGCTAGCTTACGCAATACGAGAGAACCTCTCGTAAGAGAACTAAGCTGGTGAAAAAGGCAGATAACCAATAAATCGGGTGATAGTTTTTAAAATAAATTTTTTGAATATTCATAATTTAAGTCTTTAATTATTTTGACAGGCACAGTCATATAGAGACAACAGAAGGCCAAAGTGAATAAAATCCCAATAATTACCAGAAAAAAATAAGAAGTGTATAACATGGGACTTTTAACAATGAACAAGCCTGTAATACAACAGGGACTCTTATTTTAAAATGTCTGGCATGTAGAACCAAGGAGTTCTAACTGTAGAACCCTCCAGCACTGGAAACAAAGGAATTAGTAAAAATAAAAAAACTATCAGGAACTATCAGCATTGATTATCGTCGTAAACCGATAAGTTAAAAAAAATCCATCGTTGACCACTAGTTTCATGTTTACTTGGACCACAGCACACAAACATTAACAAAAGTGCTGCCATTAATGAAACACTTCCAAATATAAATATGTAATGGAACGGTTTGTTAAAAACTGTCTATTGCACTTTTATTCTTGTGACCTGTTGCTTTACTCCACTGGCTCTTATGGTAAAATCACTTCATTTTTCCAGAACTAGGAGAACAGTTGTGTCCGTGGTCATCTCTGAACACTAAAACAGAGGAGTCCCTGAAAACGCCTCGAGACTCGGTCCATTCCATGCAGCCTTTGATTGGAGGAAAACAGCATGATGCCCCCACCATGGAGCAATTCAAAGTGTTTGCAGAGGAGGAGAAACGTACTGCCTCTAGACTCCAAGAGGAGGTGAATATTTGTAATCCTCAAGTGAACCATGTCAAAAAGTAATTAATACAGACATATTAGACTGTAACACTGTCTGCTGGAACTTATAAAGCCATACTTCAATCTCCATGGAAGCAGTCTGGAGAGATTTGTAAAAGAATGCGATTAAAACTTTCTGATAAAGAGTCAAACTGTTTCTAATTCAACTTCTTTCCTCTCCAGGAGCAACATAATCCTCAACTTCTCTCCTTGCTGCATCCGAGTGGCAGATTTAATGAATGATCTGGTTGCTTCTCCAACGCCAGTAGCAGTCAGAGCTTTGCCATTGTGTCAGAGAAATGAGAAGAGCTTTTGTAATAGGGTGTAATTGCTTGTGTAATTGCTCTCCAGGGAAAGTAAGCAGCAGCCAAACCCAGAGATGGCTCTCCTCTTCAAAAGCCCAGTACAGTTGCCCTGCCAACACTGATCATCCATCCTTTTCTTTCTCTCCCCCACCCCATGCCCGCTGTCTCCTTGTGTACTCTCTAACACTCCATCTCTTACTTTCCGGTTTCAACCCAACATCTTCATCATCCATTGTTCTTTGCCTTCTTCCATCTCTCATTCGTTTCATCCTTTTCTGTCCTCCCTTTTCCTTTTATCTTTCTTCCTGTTTCCTCTCCTTTTCCTCTTTCCCAGAGTCTGCGGGCCCAGTTTCAAGAGGCGCTTCGAGCGAGGGATAGGCTAGAGGCTGAAGGGAGGGTAGAGCTCCAGGTAGAACTGCAGGCCAAGTTCAGAGCTCATGTTGAAGTACTACAGGCTCAGATGGAGAGGGAGAAGATCCAGGCTGTAGAGGAGGCCTGCAGAAAGCTGAAAAAACAGCTGCAGAAAGAGGCAGAGGAGGCCAGAGAGAGTACTGTACAGACTATACGAGAAGAAACCCAGGTGTGTGTGGTCTTGTTTTTCGACCCTTGTGGGAACCAAATTTTCCCATAATGATAGCAAAACTAGAAAAAAAAATAATTTAGGTACCTGCCTTGAGATCAGCTTCTTAAAAAGCACTAAACAATGTCTTATTTCACATGTAAAGATGTGTCCAAATATGTCTGTTAAAGGGGTCATGACACGCAGTATAATTCATTATAATGAAGAGGTCATTGTACTATAAAAACATACTGTTTGTTTCAGGACTCATAACTTCCTGCTCACCACAAAAAGAGCACTTGTTGAAACCAAGGAGCCAAAATGACCTTTTCTCTACTTCCTCCACATTGTGATGTCATACTGTGGTAGACATTTGCATCTGACCAGCTCCACAACACCACATAAACACCTCCTTTACCTTATCACTTCAGTAGCCTGTAGTGAAAGCAGGTCAGTCAAAAGCATAGAGCCAATCAAGGTGTTTACTATCAAGTTTTAAAGGTGAACTGGCATTAAAACGTCTCGGTTACCTACGTAACCTCGGTTCTCTCTAGATGAGGGAACGAGTATTGCGTAAGCTAGCTTACGCTACGGGAAAGATTCATCTTTTCTGAGATATTGAAGCCAAAAATTATCCTTAATTTTGTATCATTTGTCAACGCAGTGCAGCAACTGCAGACCTTGAGCGGGCTAGCTAGCGAGCTCATTGTTGCTCTGCGGCAACTGCTGCAGCCTATAGACGAACTTGCGTGAACTCGCGCCCAATGAGAGGGGCCCGCGCGCTCACTGTCCCAAAGCCCGCCAGAATGGCCGTGGCTAGGGTGCATATAAGCGCAGTTCGTAGGCTGGAACCGTGGTTTTCATTGAATGAAGCGAAAATCGCTCGTGGCGCGAGCACGGCCAGCTACGCTAATACTGTTCCCTCATCTAGAGAGAACCGAGGTTACGTAGGTAACCGAGACGTTCTCTTACGAGAGGTTCTCTCGTATTGCGTAAGCTAGCTTACGCTACGGGAACCCATTGTCAACGCCGTGCGCGCCAAGCATTCACTGCATGAGCCCCAGGGGGGTGGGGGGACCCGGGGGAGCCCTTGTGAGTGGGGAAATAATATTTGGCCGGCAAGAGTGCGGGTCAGTGTGTGTGATACATAAGCACATAGTGGGAAGGGAAAAACAGAGCGGCGGTGCCGGTCTGTGTGGAATGTGTCCCATTAGTGCAGCTCACCAGGGGAGCTGTAGCGTATTAAACCGCTAGTAGTTTTGCCTGCAGAGCGGGCACTTCCAGATTGTAAAATCTGACAAAGGTGGAGGGGGAAGCCCAGCCCGCTGCCACACATATGTCCTGAATGGAAATCCCGCTGGACCATGCCCACGAGGAGGCCATGCCTCTGGTGGAGTGAGCCCTAATGCCTAACGGGCATGGCAGGTCTTTCGATGCGTACGCGGCAGCAATAGCGTCCACTATCCATCTAGACAGTGTCTGTTTCGAGGTGGCGAGACCCTTGGTGCGCCCTCCGAACGAAACGAAAAGCTGCTCAGCGCGTCTGAAAGAGGCGGAGCGCGCAGTATACAATCTCAGTGCTCTGACTGGGCAAAGGAGATTTGTGTCGCATTCGCTATCGGATGCTGGCAGAGCCGATAGGGAAATAATCTGTGCTCTGAAAGGAGTACCGATCACCTTAGGGACATAGCCGTGTCTAGGCTTTAAAATGACCTTGGAGTCACTTGGTCCAAACTCCATACACGCAGCGCTGACTAATTTCTGGACTGTTTGAGCGTGCAGGGACCATTCCCCTGGGGGAACATTGTCTCTGGACAGTCTGTCTGGGCCGTCGTTCAGGTGGCCTGGCACGTGCGTCGCCCTCAGCGAGCGCAGGTGGCCCTGGGACCAACTTAGTATGCGTTTTGTCAGATGGAAGAAGTTCCTGGATCTGACACCGCCCTGACGGTTTAGATAGGATACCACAGATCTGTTGTCCGAACGGACCAGGACGTGGTGACCCTGAATGACCGGGAGGAAGCGCCGCGCGCGTACTCGACCGCTATCATTTCCAGACAATTTATGTGAAGGAGCTTTTCCTGAACTGACCATAGGCCGAAAACCGGCGAGCCCTCGCAGACCGCGCCCCAACCCGAGATACAGCTCCCATCGTCACTCTCCGCTGAAACCATTCGGCCACCGTCCAAGGCTGCAGAGCTGATATACAGGTCTGAGTCACTCTGATCGGCTGGCGGCCTGTGGCCCATGCCCGGCGAGACGCGCGGGTGTTTAGCCAATGCTGAAGCGGGCGCATGCACAGTAAACCCAGCTGAAGTACTGCTGCGGCTGAGGCCATGTAACCTAACACTCTCTGAAATTTTTTCAGAGGCGTGAGGCTGTTCATCTGAAAAGACGCGCGCCGTGTAGATAAGCTGAGCCGTCATTGCCACAGAGTCTAGTTCTATTCCAAGGAAGGAAATTGCCTGACTGGGCTGTAGTGAGCTCTTGGTCCAATTGACTGCAAGACCTAGACTGTTCAGATGACTGAGGAGAACTGTCCTGTGAGACAGAAGCTCCGTATGTGACTGTGCCAAAATCAGCCAATCGTCCAAATAGTTCAGAATTCGCAAGCCCTGACTCCGCGAGGGGTGCGAGCGCCGCATCCATGCACTTCGTGAAAGTACGGGGTGCTAAGGACAGGCCGAACGGAAGGACGGTGTATTGATAAACCTGACCGTCGAAGGCGAATCTCTAGAATGGCCTGTGACGGGGATTTATCTGAATCTGAAAATAGGCATCTTTCAGATCGAGAGAAATAAACCAGTCCCCTAGGCACATGCGCGAGGAGTTTCCTGATTGTAAGCATTTTGAACGGTCTTTTTGCAAGCACCTTGTTCAAAACCCTGAGATCTAATATTGGTCTGAGGCCGCCGTCTTTCTTGGGGACAAGAAAATAACGGCTGTACAACCCCGACTCGCTCAGTGAAGGCGGCACTCTCTCTATGGCCCTTTTGCACAGAAGGCTTGCTATTTCTGAACGAAGCATGCAGGCTGCTTCCGTGTTCACAGTAGTTTCGAGCTGCGCCCTGAAGCGAGGAGGGCGGCGATCGAACTGTAGCAAATAGCCCTGTTTTATTGTGCTTAACACCATATCCCTGGTATAGCTTCCCACGCTTTGAAGCGTAACGCTAGAGGGTGAATGGCCGAGTCGCCCTGATTGCCGTACACAGCGGGCTGAACAGAATGTGTGAGCGCGCTTATTGTGCTTATGCATGACTGCTCGCAGACAGCAGGGACATGCTGTTCTGTGAGTGACTTCCCGATTGAGATGAATGGGGAAAGAGTCACATCTGTTAAGTGATGCGCGAGCATAGTCACGGGCACGGGACTTACACATAGAGAGGTGTTTGCTGGCCGTGTGACAGAGCGGGCAGAGAGGGACGCGCATGCGGGCTCGTGGGTGCGTTTATTGACTCTAACACTCGAGCGGGCTGTGCCCGCTTTATGTGAGTGTGCTCTGATAGGAACACGGGAAGTGTAATGCTTGTGTGTAGGGGTGAACACTGGATTGTGGGCACATTTTCTACACATAAGACATGTTTGCTCTCTGATAGGGACACGGGAAGTGTAATGCTTGTGTGTAGGGGTGAACACTGGATTGTGGGCACATTTTCTACACATAAGACATGTTTGCTCTTTACAAGATCTTTTTGTGTCGCCGTGAAAGCGGCGTTTGAGTGCAGGCAAGCGGGTAGTAACACCGGCTTGTTGGCTGCTGAATTCACCACTGTAGTAGCCTGAGAGAAGGGGACTGACAGGGGCGAAGCTTTGACGGTGGTCCGGCCGTGGCGGACTGAGCCGTCGTTTTTTCAACAAAGCTAGGAGGACTTCGGTTTTCAGGTTTCAGCGCAATCTTAGGCCGAGGCCCGCGGGGGGGCGGTGGTCTGCGGCGGCTGTCTGAGCGCGATCTGGGGCGGCCGCCCTGTCGACGCTGGGAAGTCTGGCTTTGCTGAGCTGGGCGCTGTGAAGATGCTCGTGCAGGAGGCTGGTTATGTGGGCGGCCTGCAGAGGAGCTAGCACGGCGAGGCAGGAAGAGATTCATGGCTTGGGTGGCTTTCTGGACTTCCGAAAAACGGTCAACAATGCCACTTACCGCGGAACCGAAGAGACCGGACGGAGAGAGCGGCACGTTGAGGAACGTGGAGCGCTCAGCTTCTCCCATGTCGGCTAGCGTTAGCCACAGGTGTCTCTCGGTTACAGTCAGCGAGGCCATGCACTTCCCTAGGGCTTGAGCTGCAGCTTTGGTGGCGCGAAGGGCGAGGTCCGTCGTGCTCCTTAGATCTGTAACAGCCTCTGGGTGCCTGCCTTTCTCATCCCATTCCCGAAGAAGGTCCGCTTGGAGGATCTGCAAGACGGCCATGGAATGCAGAGCAGATGTGGCTTGGCCGGCGGCGGAATAGGCGCGGCCAACACAGGCGGAAGTAGTTCTGCAGGCCTTAGACGGGAGCACTGGCTTAGACCGCCATCTCGCAGAGGGCAGGCAAAGGTGTGCTGCTACCGAATCCTCGACCGGGGGGATGGAAGAGTAGCCCTTCTCGGCGGCGCCGTCCACTGAAGCAAGAGAGGTGGAGACGTGGGATCGAATCCTGGCCGAGGGAGGCGTGTTCCACGATTTAGAGCGCTCGGCATGGAGTTCCGGCAGGAAGGGAGCGGCCCAGGCCGCGGGCGCCGCGCGGTGACGGCTTTGAAGAAAGCAGCCGTCGAGTCTGTTGGGAGCCTGCTCAGGGGGCGGTGACCACTCGAGCCCGAGGCGGTCAACGGCCTGTGTGAGGAGGCGTATCAGTTCCTCTTCGACTCCAGCACGGGTCCTGCTGGATTCCTGGGCCGATGAGGAGGCTTGTGACCACTCCTCGCTGTCCGAAACCATGATGGAACAGCAGCCCTTGTCCTCCGCCTCACTCTCCGAGGTGGCAGCAGTGCGGCCGCTCGGCGGCAACTCGCTGGCGTCCGGGGCGGGGAGGGTGAACGCGATGCTTTCGAGGGAGAGGCTCCGGCGAGACAGTCGCTTCTAAACCCGGTTCCGGCAGCCTTTGGGAGCGGCGCTTCTTCTGGCGCTGGCGAAACAGAAGGCGGCTGGCGGCTCGGTCCTGAGCGCTCGAGTCGAGCCCGCAGGGTCGACATCGGAAGCTCCTCGCAGAGGTCGCATCCGCCGTCAGCGAAGGCGAGCTCTGCATGCCCCAGTCCCAGGCAGAGAGCGCAGATGATGTGGCGGTCTCCGGCGCTGAGAGGGGTGCGGCATGAACCGCAGGTGCGAGGCATCTTTAAAAAGATGCTTGTGCTCTTTTGTGAAGTTCACTGAGGAACTAGTTTGCTTTAAAAAGGATACGTTGCCGGATGGCGTAGCTCGTAGGATGGCTGAAGGTGGCGGCGGCCGGCTTCTTCGAGCGCTGTCCAAGCTTGCTTGATGCCCCTCGAACGGCGACGCGGCTTCTTGCAGTTTCAGAGATGCGAAGAGCTTCGCTGAAGAGATGAAAATCAGGGTTCCAGCCTACGAACTGCGCTTATATGCACCCTAGCCACGCCCATTCTGGCGGGCTTTGGGACAGTGAGCGCTGGCGCTCTCATTGGGCGCGAGTTCACGCAAGTTCATCTATAGGCTGCAGCAGTTGCCGCAGAGCAACCAATGAGCTCGCTAGGTAGCCCGCTCAAGGTCTGCAGTTGCTGCACTGCGTTGACAAATGATACAAAATTAAGGATAATTTTTTGGCTTCAATATCTCAGAAAAGATTAATCTTTCCCGTAGCGTAAGCTAGCTTACACAATACGAGAGAACCTCTCGTAAGAGAACTGAGCCTTTCTGACAGAGGGTGGAAAATTATCATCTTTTGCAAATAAATTATATCGTATATTACAAATATAATATATTTTTTGTGCAGTTATCTAATATTAAAAGTGAGCCTTAAAGAACATATTCCAATAAAAATGTCATGACCCATTTAAAGGTGCCGGTTACATTTTTCATTTAAAATATTTGATTTTAAAATTAATTTCTGAAAGTTTTTAAACATTCTAACAGACAAATAATGTCTTTATTAATAAATAAAATGTTGTGTTAATAAATTGCTCTGTGTCATCAAGCAAAATCTTTTTTTTTTTTAAATGTTGGATATAGCCTATGTCAAGGTTTTGTAATGTGAATGAGGATCCAAATGCAGGAATGAGATTAACTAACATATTTGTTAAACAAAAAATAACAAGACAAAAACAGAACAAATGATAACTGACCAGGAGCAAAGAGGAATATGGGAAACTTACACCACAAACCGACTGGACAAGGAACACAATGATCTGACAGCACAGACAAGACAAAACGAGAGAATATAAAGGGAAAGAACATGGGACAACCTGAGAGATGGGTGGAGGAAACTCACAATCCCACCATAACAAGAATAAAACGAGACCAAAATAGGAGGAACATGTCAGTACTCCCCCATCCAAGGGACAACTCCCAGGCATCCCATGATCAAGACAAAACAAAAACTAGATGGAAGACTAGACTATGGGAAAGGGAGGGTGGGGGAAACAGGTGGACGGCACATACATAACAGACAAGAAAAAGAAACATCAGTCCAAACAAAATAAACAGAAAATAAGGTAAGGTCTAGGGAATAACCGGTGGGACAGACCAGGTTGGAACCAGCAGGACAGACCAGGGTAGCGCCAGCAGGGCGGACCAAGGTGATGCCGGCACGACAGACTGGGAAGGCGCCAACAGGGCGGACCAGGGTGGCACAGGCGGGACAGACCAGGGTGGCGCCATCAGGGCAGACCAAGATGACGTTGGCACGATGGACCAGGATGGCACCAGCAGGGTGGACCAGGGTGGCACCGGTGGGACGAACCAGGGTGGCACCGGTGGAACGAACCAGGGTGGCACCGGCGGGACGAACCAGGGTGGTAGTTTGAATTGATGAGATGACTTGAATTGATAGGGCAGTTTGACTTGTCGTGGTGACTTGATTAAGTGTGATGGTTTAGCTTGGTGTAATGGCTTGACTTGACTGGCAGCTAGATTTGGTGTGATGGTTTGAAATGGTGAGCAGGTTCCAGGAGATCTTAAGGGAATGAGTGGGATCAGGTGTGTCCAGGATGGGAGAGAGGACAGGCAGCTCCAGGATGGGAATAAGGACAGACGGATTCAGGACAGGAGTGAGGACAGAGGGCTTCAGGACAAGAGCGAGGACAGACGGTTCCAGAACTGGAATGAGGACAGATGGCCCCAGGACGGGGGTGAGGACAGACGACTCCAGGACAGGACGAGGGCAAACAGCTCCAGGACAGGAGCAGAATAAACCAGGGAAACGACTTCCATGGCCATGAGCACTGATAGTGTCTGGGGAATGGCCTCTGTGGTTGTGGGTGCTGGTAGCAGCAGGGGAACGACTTCCATGGTCACGAGCACTGGAAGGGGCAGTGGAAAAGTTCCATAGCCATGAGCACAGGCTGTGATGGGAACAGCCTCTGTAGCTGTGAGTACGGGCAGAGACTGGGGAACGGCCTCCATGGCTGTGAGCACTGGCAGAGACTGAAGAATGGCCTCCTTGGCCGTGAGCACTGGCAGAGACTGGGGAACAGCCTCCGTGGCTGTGAGCACTGGCAGAGACTAAAGAATGGCCTCCTTGGCCATGAGTACTGGCAGAGACTGGGGAACAGCCTCTGTGGCCGTGAGCACTGGCAGAGACTGGGGAATGGCCTCCGTGGCTGTGAGCACTGGCAGAGACTAAAGAATGGCCTCCTTGGCCATGAGTACTGGCAGAGACTGGGGAACAGCCTCTGTGGCCGTGAGCACTGGCAGAGACTGGGGAATGGCCTCTGTGGCCGTGAGCACTGGCAGAGACTGGGGAATGGCCTCCATGGCCGTGAGCACTGGCAGAGACCGGGGAACGGCCTCCGTGGCCGTGAGCACAGGCAGAGTCCGGGGAACGGCCTCCATGGCCGTGAGCACAGGCAGAGACTGGGGAACGGCCTCCGTGGCTGTGAGCACTGGCAAAGACTGGGAAATGGCCTCCGTGTCCGGATCCTGACTCAGAAACAAGACCAAACCAGACTGAAGTGTCAGGTTCCAGACACCA
Organism: Xyrauchen texanus; assembly: GCF_025860055.1. Lineage (NCBI taxonomy): Eukaryota > Metazoa > Chordata > Actinopteri > Cypriniformes > Catostomidae > Xyrauchen > Xyrauchen texanus. Next base: position 18,319,493 of record NC_068276.1, read on the forward strand.
TGAAACATGGACTAGACAGAAGAGCACACGGCCAAGAAAACAACCAAAGCTGTGCACTCATGCAGAGATATAGAACATACAGGTTAGGATCTTGTCACCACAATAAACCAGACTGGTAAAGGTGAAAGGATCCTGACAGATTTCTATACAAAAAAATGGTAGCAAATGGATGACAATTTAAAATCATCCCCAAATGACAAACCTAACAAAATATAAGATAACTTGATAAAAAAGAGGAGACACTTGCTTGTACATGCAGAGTTCACATCCTAAGAGGATGATGTCATTATTACAGTTTTTTTTATTTTATTTATGGATTTGTACATTATTTTAATAAGGGGTTGACACATAACTTGGGCACACAATGTCAAAGGAATAGTTGACCCAAACAGGACATTTCTCTCAACATTTACTCACCCTTATGCCATCCCAGATGTGTATGACTTTCTTTCTTCTGCGAAACACAAGCAGAGATTTTTAGAAGAATATCCCACCCAATGCAAATGAATGGTGATCAGAGCTTTGAAGCTCCAAAAAGCACATCACCCACTCCTATCTCATTGCTTCTGAAGACATGGATTTAAACTTTTATTTATCATATGTATTAAATATATGTCCACTAAAACATATAAATGCATTGAAAATAAATACTTAATGCACTTTTATGTATTTTTTTCCCCCAATCAAAATTTGCATATTTGCTAATATGCAAAAAGTTGGAAACACAGGGCTAGGAACAGGCACAAAAGAAATCCACATGAAGTAAAAAAAGAAAACACTTAAAAAAAAAATAGTTACTCTATTTTAGCTGTGTTAAAAATTACATACAATAATGCATCGTAACAATTGGTATCAGCTATTCATTTTTAACTAATTGTTTACTCATGTTAATATGGAATTATCCTACTATGAACCTGTTTTGTGTCCATCTGGACTACATTTGATTGACATCTTGGACTGCTGTGCCACTTAACAGATGCAAAAATGAACCACCATTTAGGATGTATTAATTATAGGTGCTTGCTATTATACATTACTAATACATTACTAATACATTACATGATTACTGTTATATATTTGAACAAACTCCTTACATTAAGTATTAATATTCAGTGCATAACGTGTCCCACACCATTTGTGATACAGACATGAATGATACCTCAAATAATCTGGCTTGTTGAGGAGAGGTGTGCTATCATTTTTCTAAGCAGTTAGACTTTTTTGGATAATAAAATGGTCCTCTTTTGACTCTTGGGCCAATAAGCAACCACCTACCGATGCCCTATAAACCACCCAGAACACCTTAGCATGTAGCTACTGCATAGCAACACGTTGGAAACCACCTAGCATCGTTGCAGCGAGTTTTGCACAGGCAAGCACCACTTACATTTTCTACAGAAAATGTCAGTTATAATCAAATTCATTTAAGAGCGATTGGTGTACATAGGAGGAACACATTATTATATTGACCTGTGTCAGTGACGTCACTCAGCCGCCATATTTGTGACCATCAGCGGGAGGAAGCAATGGCGGTGAATGGAATAACACCCATTCATAAAAAAACATAAACAATTCCCTAGACTATTCCAAGTCCCAGGAAAAGGCCATTTAGTTCTTAAGTCAGCACAAATATTGCCAAATTGAACTTTTATGGACATTTAATCCACAATTAATCTCCGTACGGCAGCGGGTCTAATGTGTGACCGGTGAGTACACACACCCACTGGTACATCACTGTAAACATCTCTCTTTCAGGAGTTACATGTTTTTCTGTTGATTTCTGGTATGATTTAGTCAATGTGTCAAAACGTATGTGTTGTTCCATTCTGTATGAATGTAAAACCTGCTTTTAACTCTCAAATAAAGCTTTTATCACATCCGAAAGCACGGCACATTGAAGGTTTATGGAATTTTGGTTCATCATACAGTGATGTTGCATGAAACAGCTCAATAGCACATAGAGTAACATTTGTGTGTATCTAATGTGAGGCTCATTGGTGATTGCTACTTTCTTGTCTTTCTCCATCATTTAGGAGTGTGTAAGAAAGTGTGTGCAGGAGGCCGAGAGACGTGTGCACGAGGAGTGTGAGATGAAGGCAGAAAAAGATAAGAGATTGCTACAGGAGAGACATGAAGAGGAGATATCTGAACTGCAAAACAGGCAAAAACACACATAAAACTCGCCTCCTGCTGAAGTATTTCTCAGTTATTCTTTCTCCTCCCCATCTTTTGTACATTTCATCAATTTCTCTGATTCTTGTGGCTTTCAGTCTTCACCCTTTTTCCACAAAACCTCTGAAAAATATTTTTCTGTCATCACCATCACTGCCTCTCCTACATGTCCAACTTTAGTTACATTAGTGTTTTGATCTCTCCTGGTCCATGCATGACTGTGTGTGTGTGTGTGTGTGTGTGTGTGTGTTCCAGGCAACAGCAGCTGCAAGACTGTCTGGAGGAGGTCTGCAGGGAGCGCATTCAGTATGAAACAGAGTTTAAGGTCAGCCCCTGTAATGAGGTCATCATGAATAAATGAGCAGGTCTAAATGGGACCCGATCCAAAACAGCATCTGTAACACACTGCAACAAAATGACAGTATAAGAGAACCCTGTCTTTTCCCAAGCCAACACATTTCTTAAGTTTGGTTCTTTTTACACAAATATTTTCCTCCCATCATTCTGCCCTCTGTAACCATCACTGATCCTCCCTAGTTTAATAAAACCTTTAACCTTTCACATGGGGATGTTTCCAATAGGGATGCACCAATATAAAAATTTAGGCCTGATACCGATTTTAACAAAAACTATAAATAGACTGATACCAATATTTTGCCACTCATCTTATTTTGTCTTCAGATCACTGTTTTAGATAGGAATTATCTTTTAAAAATTCACAAAGTGGTACAAAAGCTTTTTTTTTTTACTGTTCCATCAATAAATTATATCTGTTGAAAATGGATTGGATCTGTTGAACATGTGACAATTTTAAAGAAATCCATAATAAAAGATAAATAGAAGATACATTAAAAAAAAAAAAAATAATAATAATAAAAAAAATATATATATATATATATATATATATATATATATATATATATATATATATATATATATATATATATATATATATATATATAAAATTAAATATGATAACATGATTGATTAGAAAAAAAGGTTATTTTGTTCTTCTGAAACGTTTTTGCATTTATTTTTTTGCTGTTCAAAACAACATAACTCATATTTTACACATATGTACTGTGTATGATAGAACTTACAAATTCATAAGTATGCATATGTTGAGAAGTTCCACTGAAATGTTAACCACATCATGGAAAAATAAAAAAATGTAACCAAAGAAACAAAACCCCCTATAAAATTCTGTATCATATTGGTATAATGTATAATGCTGTCCGGAACACTAGAGGGCGCCACTTGCTCACACAGTGCTGACTGTAGCACTTAAAACAGCCTTTTAATGTTTAGTAATCGTGCAAGGCCATATTGTGATTTCAATCTTACTTCAATCAATCATGCACCATTAATGGATATTATACCAATGCCTAGAACTTTTTACAGTGGCGTACCCCTTAAAACATTCAACATCCTTTTGCGTACCCCCTCTCTAAAGCATAGATACAATTTACACAGTGTCATTTGAAAATATGTCTATTTAACACATTTATCTTTGTAAAACAACTCCCTTATATTAAACATGTTATTTGTACATGTTTTGTACATGTTAGAGTAATCATATACACTCACCTAAAGGATTATTAGGAACACCATACTAATACTGTGTTTGACCCCCTTTCGCCTTCAGAACTGCCTTAATTCTACGTGGCATTGATTCAACAAGGTGCTGAAAGCATTCTTTAGAAATGTTGGCCCATATTAATAGGATAGCATCTTGCAGTTGATGGAGATTTGTGGGATGCACATCCAGGGCACGAAGCTCCCGTTCCACCACATCCCAAAGATGCTCTATTGGGTTGAGATCTGGTGACTGTGGGGGCCATTTTAGTACAGTGAACTCATTGTCATGTTCAAGAAACCAATTTGAAATGATTCGAGCTTTGTGACATGGTGCATTATCCTGCTGGAAGTAGCCATCAGAGGATGGGTACATGGTGGCCATAAAGGGATGGACATGGTCAGAATACTAGATATGATATATCTGCATAACTTGAAATCTCCCCCCTCGTCGTGTCGCAGTATGCAAGAATAGCGTTCGGTTCTGTGCCTGGAATTGCGCATCACTGCAGGTACGGCATTGCCGGCCGAATTCGAGCATTAAGTATCTGTGCAATTGCGCGGTCAGCTCAAGGGGCTTTTTATGTCACATTTGACACTGTTGAGCTCATCTGCTGAAAAAACATCATGCAACAATGTAAAAACAGGTCTCAAGAGTGTGAGCGAATGTGATTGAAAATTACTGCATGTGAATATGGAAATTATTTGGTGCTGCTGACACCCATCATCAAAGCTTATGAACTTATACCATCAGAATCAAAACTCCCTATGCATCTAACCTTAAATACAAATTATGTTTTAAACTGCGAAAATCAAAAAAACTAAACTAAAATCGTGGATGATTGACATGTGCGAGTCTGGAAAAACAGTTAATTATTTTACTTGTTATCACTTTGCTACGTCACCTAGCACTGGGTTGGGCTGATGAAAAAATATACTTGTGTAATGCACAACATATGAGTAGGTGCATTTTTTTAACCGCAAAATATCGGGTTATTTCATTGCATGCTTTTCTGACCTTTATGACACAACCATTTTGGTGTTTCTACACTAGAGGGCACACAAAATAATTTTTGCTAGTGAGAAATACATGAACTGGGTTTGAATGTTATTTTGGACTGTGATGAAATTGAAAGAACAGTAAATCTCAGAAAGTCATTTGCGTACCCCCATTGTCAACTCACTTACCCCAGTTTGGGAAAGACCTCCTTAGAAGCCGAAGTCTGCTGGTTTCAAAGCATTTTGGATGGTTTTTCTCATCATGTATCATGTTTTTTCGAGAATGCGAAAGAATACAAATTTAAATAACATGTTCTAAGGAGTAGGCCTACCATACATATAGGAGTATACATATTGTGGCTATTATTATTATTATTCCTGGATTGCGCATTTAAATTCACAAAGTTTATACAATGTGTTTCCCTTATTATTTATAAATAAACCATTGTTTATATATATATATATATATATTGCTGTTTTCATGCTTAAAACCGATAGTTTTAATTTTGGTCAATAATTGGCCAATAAAGTTCGGCAGCCAATAAATACATTGGTGCATCCGTAGTTTTGAGCGTTTCCATCTTTCTTTTTTGTGGTTATGATCCACCTGTTTTTCATGATCATCACATTCTTTTCCATGCCTCTTACTCTCTTACAGAATGTGCAGGCCAGCTACAGACTGTTTGTGGACCTAACTGAATCCTCCCTGCACTCCGATTACCTCTTAAAACTTCGCAGACTGGGGAAAGAGCCGGGGCTCACGGAAACTGCGACGCAGACTGATGAGATCACCACTTAACTGTGACCTTGTGATAGTAGTGTTCTCACATCAAAGTGTCTATATGTGGAGCAGTGAAATAAAGCTCTTTATACATAAATATATTTTTTTATCTAAAATGTTGATGTTGAAAAAAGAAGTCAGCCCTTCTTAGATGGCTTGTGTTTTTTGATGAATGAGATAGCGCAAAAATATCCTATAGATTTGAGATATTGTTTTGTAATACAAGTTAATTACAAGTTACGGTCAATCAAAAACATTTCTGACAATGTTGATAGCATAAAACATTTTTTTACTTATAAAAAAGAATGCAAACATTGCGGTCCATTGTGGGTTTTTTCCCTGTGGCTATCCATTAAAGCATCTTGACCTGCAGATGTCTGTGGGTACAGCATGGGTGGGTGTAGTTTCATCGTTTCGCCACTGGATGCCAGTGTAGGCAAGCTTTTACGGCCTCATCGGGTCCTATATGCATGAACCTGCTAAACTTTTTTAATTGTTGTTAACATTTTAATTAATAGGCATGCATACAAATACAATTACTTAACTATATTTCTGCATTTAAAGAAAAAACATATTTCAATGACTCCCGGAGATATCTACTAAACATCCTCTTTATCAGTTGTTATGAGTGTTGTTACAACTACCATGAAATGCTAGTGCGCAATCCAGCCAGAAGATGGGTTCGAGCGCGCTCTCTCTCTCTCTCTCTCTCTCTCTCTCTCTCTCTCTCTCTCTCTCTCTCTCTCTCTCTCTCTCTCTCTCTCTCTCTCTCTCTCAAACAACCCAGTCTGTCAGTGTGCGGCGAGCGTTCAGAACAAGTCTCACTAGTCGGATTTCTGCCAGTGAGTGAAGCACATCGAGAGAATCCAAGCAGGAAAGACGAGAAATGAACTATCTAATGCGTTGCTACATCCGAGCACATTCTCAAATACCCTGCAATCGAGACCCATGAATAAGGATTGCACTATTTCTTTTTCCAGCCCTGGCTAATCTGGCTGTAATTTTGTCTGCTTCGAGACAGTTGTGTAGAATTAATATGCTTGCTTTCAATGTGCATTCATTTGTTTCGTTCCACTCTTGATTTTTGTGAACTATCTGGATTGAGTTGCACGTCTCAGCCTTTCATTGCATCGAAATCTGTGGATGTGAGATTACTAAATCCAGCGCGAGAACTGGAGGAAAGAAAGAAGAGAGATCTCTCCAGCGTCAACATGTTCTTCTGAAGATGGCGAGGAACTGCTCACCCATTTCAAACCATCATCCATCAACAACCGTGCTGTGATCGTCACATTCCCTTTTCAGTCAATCCGTCAATTGGAAAAACATTCCAAATCCTTCAATTGGGTAAAACGACAAATGGGGATAAAAAGGGCAAGGGGAAAATAAGTCAAGCCTAAAAGCAGTGGAGAAAAGTGTGAAGAAAGCATCACGAATTGATTGGAAAAGTAAACTCTCGAAGGGAAAACTCTGGAAATTGATATTGGAGCTGAGTTTCGTCCACGAGTCCATTTGAGAAACAAACGCACCTGAGCTACTCTCCATAAAGACGTGTTTTGTGTAACCTACTTTTCTGCATTAGGTCCACATAGATTTCATTTTTATTCAACCTGTTTTCTTGCGGTTGTCGTAAATATCCATGTATGATCCCTAAACACGTTATTCCCACTCACTTTGACGGGTTTCCCTATAGCCCCGTGGGCTGAAGCACATACGCTTTGTTCACAGTCCAGAGCTGCTCCAACCTCTGGGTGAAGATCCCACGGATCTTTGATGGCAGTAAATAGACGGAATTCGGGATCTGAAATGGCGAGTCGGCGCTGTGAAAATGGATTGGGAATTCTGCTGATGTTCTTAGTGGATTTACTGGGGATCACGGCGACCAACATGGAGCCCATCTATTGGAATTCCTTGAACAAAAGGTAAGAGCCGCAACTAAAGGCATCGGGCATGGCGTTTATTCCTGTTTATTGAATAAGCGCTGTTTGTGCAAATCTTTAGGCTGAGCGTTTAAGGACGTCTTTGAAATGCATCATGTCTCGCGGGGGAAAGAGAGCTGTTAAGCGCTATTACGCAGACAAGCCCCTTAGTGGATATCACGAGTCTACACAAGTTACCAGCATCAATGTCACCAGACTAATAAATGTCACATTTCATTGACGGTGTGTCTTGAGGAATTTTACGACAGCAGCAGCAGTTCAATTAAGCGCTGTTCATTTACGCTGCCTCTGGCATACAGATACGCTCCACTTAGATTTGCATGAATTTTAGTTGCTGGACACCAAGTCATTTATTTTGAAATGCCCCTCAAACAATGCAACCCATGGGTTCACCGGGGGGGGGGGTAAAAACCCCAATAATCAAAACAAGCAAGTAACCCCCCCCCCCCACACACACACACACACACATATTTATAGCCTACCATGATCAATGGAAACATGTTCATGCTTTACGCTGCAACGCCCCCTCCCCAAATATCCAAGCCAAACCTATGCCATTGCTGTTTTACGACCCTCTTCATCCATTTGCGGCCCGTTCGGCACAACGCAGCAGCCCATTTCTCCCTATGGCGGTACGCCCCTCATGCAACCATTGAAAAATGTGCGTGCTGAACTCGTAAGAAAGTGTGGAAGACAAAAACAACTACTCGTCAGGACTATTTTTAGTTACTCATCTTCTGTCAAGGCAGTAGTTGAAACAAAAGATTTGGTTCTCCTATAGGTGCAAACTTTCACTCGTCGTCAACACCTACTAATGTGGAAAGCACTTGAAGGCGCATATCCTGACAGGAAAGAGTTTGACACACAAGTGTTAACTTTAGATGGTCAGTCCCATTTTACCCATGCAAAACAGGGTAAAAATAGACTCGGCCATGCTGCAAAATGTATTACTCCAGTCATGGAGGTGACACAATTTTCCCTGCAGCAGGAAGGAGGAGCAGGCCTACTGGGTAATTTACGGCATGATTTCTCATATTATGCAGCATCTCTAAACAAGGGGGAGGTTTCTGCAACCCAGCAACTGTGAATTCATTTAGTGGGGTAGCCAGAGTAACCCATGCAAACTTTGTGTCCGTTTCAGTCCAGCCAGTAAACGACGATTTATGGCCGAGCAAACGAGCGCCTTTCTTTCTCTCGCCCTTCTGTCATTATTCGGCTTGTTTAAATGGACACCCGGCGTCATGGGAGCACTTGTGTGCCCGGTCTAAATCGGTATGTGGGTTATGAGGGGCTATTAGTGGTGCCACGAGCTCTTGAAAGACGAATAGGGTTTTAATGTGTCCATGTGGCGTATATACCAGGCCCTGCGCTTCAACAGATGCTGTTTGAAGGGTGGAGGGGGTATTATCTCCCCATGGCCGCTGGCAGACGATCTTAATGAGGGTTCTGGTCGGTTTTGGTTGTGTTAATCTAGCGGAGGTTTACGGGGGCCTAATTTGGCACGGGAGCGCAGAGGGAGGCTTGGCCGTAACCGCGCGTTTTCTGCTTGACCTTTACCTGAAATTGAGAAAACCCGCACCGCTCTCAATCGGTTTTAATCGATTCAGTCACTTGTAAACGACTTAAAAGCGATTTGCAACGGGCGCTATTTTTAATGGGGTTTTCCACGCAGGAACTGTTCAAAATTTGTTTCATTTCACAGTGGAAATACTCACAATTAAAGGGGTCTTTCACCCAACAATTGAAATTCTCTCATCTTTTACTCATCCCCCATGCCATGCCAGATGCGTTTGACTTTATTTCTTCTGCAGAAAACTAATAAACATTTTTAGAATAATATTTCAGCTCTGTAGGTCCATACAATGCAAGTGAATGGTGATCAGAACTTTGAAGGTGCAAAAAGCACATAAAGGCAGCATAAAAGTAATTATAAGCCTCCAGTGGTTAAATAAACATTTTCAGAAGTTAGATAATAAGTGTGGCTGAGAAACAGATACATTTTAAGTCCTTTTTTTTAATTATAAATCTACTTTCACACAGCCCTCTAATGCGCGATCATGAGAGTTTCTCGTTGTTTTTTTTGTAGTCGCATTCTTCGTTTATACCCCTACCTACTGGGCTGTTGTGCAAGTATGATTTATTTATTCTTTTCCTTTCATTTCTCCCTTCGTTTTTCTTTCTCTCCCTGCACAGTAGGTGGCGATATGCACAAAAAAATGCTAATCGGCAGATGAAATATGAAATGGATCCTCTTTTGAATGTGCATAGGAGAGCTGGTGAAAGTGCACATTTATAGTAAAAAATTACTTAAATATTGATTTATTTCTCACCCACACTTATCATATTTCTTCAGAAGACATGGATTTAACCACTGGATTTGTAATGTTTACTTTTTTGCTGCCTTCATTTGATTTTTGGAGCTTCAAATTTCTGGTCACCATTCACTTGCATTGTCTGGACCAACGGAGTCGAAATATTCTTCTAAAAATCTTTGTGTTCTGCAGAAGAAAGAAAGACCAGCTTAGTCAGACTGTCTACCAGTTGTGCTCCTGCAGCTCTGTTATATATATATATATATATATATACATACTGTATGTATATACTGTATATATATGTATATATGCACACACACAATTCACTCAACAGTGCTGCGGCACTATTTTAGTAGACTGAAAAAGTTCTGGGTCAAAAGCCTACTCGTTCAGGTGGCCATACGTATCATCATTTATTTCAGGTGTGCTTACGCACAATCCTAAGAAAGATAGGTGGGCATATGGCCTATGTCCTAGATGCATGAGAGTGAGTACGTTTTGAGAGAATACAATTTTTTGGTGAACTATTCTTTAAAGACAGAACACTTATTTTACACAGTAACACTTCACATTGCAACTATATTTGGGCCTACATGTTACAATACTTGCAAAGTGTTTTTACAAACAGTTACAAACATATTAATTATGCATGTTGCTTGTTTATATAACTTAGTACCTATGTAATTACACTATAAAGGCCAAAGTATACTTAGGTAGTTCTCGTTGATTGTGAGGCAAATTTCGTCTCGTCTGTACGCATCGTTGGCGTAATGCGCATTCATCGAACATGTTTGTATTCACTTGTGGTTCAAAGTGTATACTTTGAAAGACAACGCCGTTGTCGAGCGGGCGCAATCTGTTGAATACCTAGACCTTTCTTAACGCACACTCACATACACAAACACAAGCTAGGGTCATCGTGATCTTATCACAAGATTTGGAAAATACACACAAATATTGTCCTAGTTTGTGTGGTGTAAATTAGGCAGCACACACAGCACTTTAAAGACACCTGCACCATGTGGTTTTACTCCAGGCTCCAGGAGTCTGGGTTGTTCACACTAAAAGTAGCCATATGAAGGGAACATTGTTGGCAGCGCTGTATATTTTATAGGAATCAGACAACCTCTGCTCCTCACTGCTTTGAAGAGGAAGGCCGGCACCTATGGCATCTTTTATTCACTCGCTCTCTTCCATCACTCTCGCCGTCACTTCTGCTCTCTATCTCGCCCTCTCATGATGGCGCTGCCACTCTCTTCCCCCTACGAAATTAGAAACACGTGTAGCCTTCAGAGAAATGAGGAGAGGCAGAGTTGAGAAGTGATGGGAGGAAAGAGGGATAAAGAAGGGAGGGGAAAACAGTGGGACGCATCCTTAAATGTACAGAAATCAATATCTTCTTAGCCATGAATGTCAGTTTGAGTTAGGCTTAAGAAAATGCAAGTCCAGCACAAATATCACCTTGGAATTGCCTGCTTAGGGCAAAAAAATCTATAAAGATAAAATTGTATGTGTTCATCGACACAGCAATTTAATGTCATTTCGGAATGGATATCTAATTACGTGGGCATGGATGAAAATGTTTTTTGTAGTCGGAAAAGTCACAAGACTTGTGTTTAGTAACCAGCAATAGTGTTTTTGTTTGTCACGTGAGCGTGCATGTCTGGGAAGTCTCCTTCACCTTCTGACATTCACACCCCCAGTATGCTGTTTACACACACCAGATAGACAAAGTGTGTCTGTGTGTGTCCTTGGGACCCCCTCTGGATGAGCAAACAACACTATCCCTGACTGTGTTGTGGGGGTCAGTCAGGACCGTGTAATTCTTACAATTCACTATGTTACGATGCCAGTCAGGAAATTTGATCCCAAACAGTCTTTAATGCTACAGACGGTTTCTGTGTCCTTCTCTCTAAATCACCATATGTCACAGTAATTGTGTTTCAGGGATTCGGATCCCGCTCAAAGCTGTGGGGGGTTATTCATTAATGGATGCAGACAAGCGATTGTGGGTAACTGTATGGGATTTGTGTGTTATCATGAATGTCACAGGGTCTCCTCTATTGTTGCACTGCTCCCTCTCAAAGACATTAAAGTGTAACCCCCACTGGATTAATAATTAATTTATCACAGGATAATTAGCCTTAGATAAAAGCACTGGTTAAAGGAATATTCTGGGTTCAACACAAGTTGAGCTCAGTCAACAACATTTGTGGCATAATGTTGATTACCACCTAAATTAATTTAGACTTTGTCCCTCCTTTTCTTAAAAAGAATCTGGGTTACAGTGAGGCATTTACAATGGAAGTGAATGGGGGCTAATCTGTAAACGTTCAAATATTCAGTGTTTCAAAAGTATTGCTGCAAGGCGTAAACAATATGCTTGTAAACATGATTTTAGTGTGATAAAATTGCTTACAAACCTTTTCTTTGTAAAGCTCTATCCAGTTTTACAACATTGTCGCCATGATGGCGTGACTGTAAACCCTGAAACCGTCAAATACAGCTCAAATAATACACATCTTTTAACAGAAGTAATATTATAAGTGCTTTTATAAAAATATAAGCTTCACATTTCTGCCTTTAAACCCTCCAAAAATGGACCCTATTCATTTCCATTGTAAGTGCCTCAATGTAACATTGATTTTTGCTTTTTTTATTTTAAAGAAAAGGGATGATCTGAATTTTTTTTTTTTTTTTTGGCTATAAACATTATGCCCCAAATGCTGTCGACTGAGCTCAACTTATATTAAACCTGGAATATTACTTTAAGCAATCTCAGGGTTTTAAGAGGAGGCAAAATAAGAGGGGGATTTTCAGTAAATATTGGAGCAAGGTCGTCCAAGGAAGTGAATAAATCAAAAGGATTCTTTCCACACAGTTGTGTTACCTGAAGAAGAAGAAAAACATCCCCTCTTAATTGTAAGTTGCTTTAGATAAAAACGGCTATATGAATAAATTACATGTTTATGTAAAACACTTACTGAGCAACAAAACCTAAAAAAAAACATATTTTATTGTTTTCATTTCGGGTTTGAGTTAGAGTTAGTCTGTAGTTAATTATAATTAGCTTTATGTAAAAAACAATAGAAGTCTATGGGATGTTCTCATGCATTGTAAATTTAGTGTGATAAAAGGTGTTTATAGCATCTGTGAAATTGTGATGTTTCATCTCGTCTCTTGTATGGCGCCTGCTCATGACCGTGCACTGAGAAATAGTGTAAAGTGTGTGTGTGGTGCAGGGTCTGCTGGAAGCTTGATGAGCTCTCAGCAACAGGAGCTGTGAAAATGTCTCTCAGCTGATGTGGCAGAATAACTGCAGACCAGACACACACACACACACACACACACACACGCACAGTAGTAGAATGGAGAAACAAAGGCACCTTCCCTGCGGAGACAGCCTGAAGTGTGTTCAGGGGCTATGTGATGCAAATATAAGTAACACATGTCTACACAAACACACTTCTGTGTGCTGAAACCCATCCAGACATTTGCAAGGTGTTAATTTAAGTCATTTAGGAATAATTGAGAGGACGCATATTGTCACACACACATGGTTTGATTGTTAAACTCATGCTGACTTGAGGGGAACTGTGAGCAGGCCCCTAGGGGCCGGGCCTCCAAAACCCTTACAGCGTGGTACGAAAGAGAGAGAGAGAGAGAGAGAGAGTGTGTGTGTGGTCTCGCTCTGAACATCTATCATCACCTCAGTGTTTGTTTGAGTCTACGTGTATTTGTGTGTGCAGGAATGTGACGACAGTTCCCGAAAACTGGGCCTCGTCACTTTAAACCATAATATTCGACACAGATGGACAACACACATCTATAAAAAAAGAGCATCCTCCATAGTCATCCCCTTTTTTTGTCCTTTTTTATTTAAAGACTCAGTAATAAAGCTGATCAGGGTCTGTACCCACCTGCTGCTACAGATGTTAAGACTTTCACCTCTGTTCGCTCTCTTTTTCTTTCTTTTTTTGGCTAATTCCACTCACAGGTCTATAGGGTCATATGAGCGCCAGGCAGGAAGTCTTTCTCTGTGTGTTTGTGTGTGATTTGGTTAGTTCACACACAGACCTCTTGACTAATCAGGATCATCCTCTCCTGCTGCCATAATGTCCAGCGTGACACACACACACACACACACACACACACACACACACACACACACACACACACACACACACACACACATGTTGTGTTTCCATGTTTTATGGGGACTTTACATAGACATAATGGTTTTTATACTGTACAAACTTTATATTCTATCACCTAAACCTAACCCTACCCCTAAACCTAACCCTCACAGAAAACTTTCTGCATTTTTACATTTTCAAAAAACATAATTTAGTATGATTTATAAGCTGTTTTCCTCATGGGGACCGACAAAATGTCCCCACAAGGTCAAAAATTTCGGGTTTTACTATCCTTATGGGGACATTTGGTCCCCACAAAGTGATAAATACACACACACACACACACACACACACATAATTATGGGGACTCTCCATAGACTTCCATGCATTCTGTGGATTTTATACAGATCTAATGATAATTTCTATCCCCTAACCTTCACAGAAATGACAGCATAAAGTGAAGAAATGAGGGATAAATAAAAATAGGTGATAGGTCTTTCTTTCTTCCTTCCTATTTTTGCAAAAAATTTGTTAATATTTTGTCATGTTAATCTTGCACCACACAAGCCAATTTTTCCAGTGATTTTCAAGAGTGAGCTTCATTAACAAAATCGCTGGCCAGGTGTAGGGACAAGCGCCTAGTAGCCAGCGGGAGGTCGTTAATCAGTTGACCGTCGGTACTCCCTGCTGAGTTAATGGTTCCAGCAACAGGAAAAAAGGACCCAACGTGACAGAACAAATCTTTCTTTCCCCAGGGTGGGCTCTTGTGTTTTCGTCAAGACCAATGAGCATTTTCTTTTACTGAAGAACTGAAAAGACGTCAAGCTGATCTGAAGGTTTTCATCGCACTCAAATGCAATCATGACAAACACAATAGTAATCCATTGTGATTCTGTCACCAAACGTTTTTCCTGCATTTTTCTCCTAAACTAAAATGACCAATGAAATCAGAAAGTCTGCATGTGTGACACCCTCAGCCAAAATTTAGTTGATTATCAGCTAGTTTGACGGCACCTCAACTCATCCCACACCGGATAAACTTTGGTCAGAAATGAAACATCACATCATGTCGCATGTTGAGCTAATGTGCAATTACTTTTTAATTAGACTTGCCTGATGGGCTCTTTGCACTTAGGCCAGCTAGGAACCACCCACAACAAGGTATTATTGACGAAAAGCACCAACATTTGATTAATCTACTAAAAAATCACCTCATAACAGTGAATGAACTGATATTTGTTGTCTTACAGTGATATGTCGGTGTACATAAGGCTAATTTATGCTCATTAGCTAAAAGTAACAGTCTGAAGTACAGTAACAGTAGTTACTTTCAGGAAAGATTTCTTTGAAAAAGATTTGGGGAGTTAGGTGGTCTTTCATTTTTGTTTTACTTTTGGAAGTAATCTACCACCTGATAAAGTTTGTGAACCAAAGCTTTATAAGTTTGCTTTGAAGTGTATCTCTAGTAGTCGGTATCCTAGCCAGGTTTGACCAAGCTGACTCCAGACCTGTAGATATGTTCAGACAAGCATGGCTATCTGTAACCTTTAATTACTGTAACATCAGATAGGACTCATATATCTGGTCGGTTCTGGGGTCAGTCTGTGGGTCTGTAATGGGGTCAGTGTCACTGCCGGGGCTGAAGTTGACTGATCGAAGAGCTGTAAATGGGAGTGGCAGACAGACACATGGAGCCACACATCATTTGCATTGTCTTCTCCACAGTTAAGAACACAAGCAGTCAGATGCAGGAGAGGAATGAACGGTTATCAGCGGAACTGGGCCATCTGCATTTGTATTCAAAGCTTGCACATGCGCAAACCTTTCCTATTCTCTGTGGCGTCTGTCTGGGCTGCTTTTGTGATAAGTTATGTCTGATTTTGACTGAGGCCTCATGATTGTGTATTAACATGTGCACTATAAATACCTTGACAGGGGTCTTTTGTGTGTGTGTGTGTGTGTGTGTGTGTGCATGTATTTGTTTGGAACAACCAAGGTCTCTTCCTTTACAAAATCCCAATGACCACTTAAATTTGAGTATATCGGAACCGAGAACAACTCTGTGTGTGTGTGTGAGAGAGTTTGTAATTGTCAGTTAGGAGGCCTGGGGTTTGACGTGACCTACTTATAGAGTGTGAGAGATGGTCAATGGATCATGACCCTGAAGGCTTCATGCCACACACACACACACAACACACACACACACACACACACAGTCTTCCCTTATAGAAAGCAGACAGTTAGTGACTAGGGCCATGTTCCAGATTGACAAGAGCGCACGGCCCTCGCACAGTTTCACAGCACACTTCAGTATGAAGAACCCATCATGTTAGAAAACAAACCATCCCACCAGTAGCCCCTTTTCCTGCTATTGTCATTGATGGCTTTAAATAAACAATCATAGCGGTTACAATTACCTGCCAGTCGACTTACGTAATTAGCACTAAATCCATTCTCTTCGAGTTCAAATGAATATGTTCCTTTTTATTTATCCCCTTTTCTCCCAATTTGGAATGCTCAATTCCCACTACTTAGTAGGTCCTCGTGGTGGTGCGGTAACTCACCTCAATCTGGGTGGTGGAAGATAAGTCTCAGTTGCCTCCGCTTCTGAACCGTCAATCCACGCATCTTATCATGTGCATGACACCATGGAGACTCCACATGTGGAGGCTCATGGTACTCTCCGCGATCCATGCACAACTTACCACGCACTTACCCTATTGAGAGCGAGAACCACTAATCGTGACCACGAGGAGGTTACCCCAAGTGACTCTACCCTCCCTAGCAACCGGGTCAATTTGTTTGCTTAGGAGAACTGGCTGGAGTTACTCAGCATGCCCTGGTTTCGAACTCGCGACTTGATCAGAAATATTCTCTTCAAACTGCTGCTCCACCATAACAGTAGCTGACTTGAAAGAGAAATCTCACCGTAGTAGCGGACAGTTCACAATAATGTCCGCTACAGTGCCCCTTGTGGCAATGCTGAAAATGCAATAGATGCTTACTTTGTTTAATTGCGGCCTGACATATGTTGGAATGCAACAATGCACAAAATCCAACTTGCGTAGCTAGACGTGTCTGCATTAACATACTTGCCTAGAGTATGTTTTCGGTTATGTGGGCGACCCAATTTTGTATTCCTTTTTGTCATGTCATTTAAATCATTTAAACTAAAATGATTTAGTAGAAACAACAATATTTAAATAACAAAAGAGTTAAGTCTACTTGCATCTAGTTACCTTAACTTAATCAGTTAAGTTAATTCTATATAAATGCAAAGTTAAGTACATTTAAAAGAATATTCTGGGTTCAATACAAGTTAAGCTCAATCGACAGCATTTGTGGAATAATGTTGATTACCACAAAAATGTATTTCGACCCTCCTTTTCTTAAAAACTAAAAAAGCAAAAATTGAGGTTACGGTGGGGCACTTACAATGGAAATGAATGTGGAGGGTTTAAAGGCAAAAATGTGAATCTTATCATTTCATAAGTGTTTACCTTCATTCTTTTGTAAAAACACATGTATTATATGAGCTGTAAAGTTGTTTTAATTGTCATTTTTACAGTCGTTTTAAGGTTTGTTGACTACATCGTCATGGCAACGAAGTTGTAAAATTGGCTATAACTTTACACAGAAAAAGTTATTACGTGATTTTATTTCAGTAAAATCATGTTAACATGCATATTGTTTATGTCTTGTAGCTATACTTTACTAGCATTACTCAATTCAACTGAGGGAACGAGTTTACTTAATCAAGAGAGTAAAGTCAAGTTATTAGGGTTTTCAATGCATGTTTTCTGTCAGCTAGTTGCTAATGTGATGACGTAATTGGATGCCTGAGGCAATGAGAGCACACTGTTTAAAGAGCCAAACAGGTTAAACTCTCGTATCACTTTTGTTTTAACACTGTCAATGTTTGGGACAGACTTGTGTATTTTGTACACTTGGAACAGTTTTATTTAAATTTAGGGGATCCACTCTGGCATTTAAATGCAATTATCTCCTCCCACAACTATGCCGTGTAAGTGGCCTTTGCTATCAGCTTAGTTTGGGTCCCATGGCACAGTTCAGAGTAGTTTTTCCTCAGCAGAAAATGAGGCATTAAGTGTTTGTGTTTTCTAGAGATTGGTAGTGCTTCAGGCTTGTGATGGGGGCGGCAGGGTGAACCCTGTATTCACGAGCAGAGCAGCAGCTCCAGTTTGGCCCCCCTGAGCCAATGCCTGTTTTAATATCACTTCAGTATTCCAGCAGTTTCCTATAATTTAGCCCAGCCTTGAAATGCACTTCTGAGCGGAGTAAGCTTTGAGTTTCACACTTTTTGTTTCTGCTCTTTTTGTTTTTCTGTTTCATTCCCTCTTGCAGAAAAGTTTTAACGCATACGTCTGTTAAAAAAAATTGTATTGCTCAAAGCGCTGGATCAAATCCAACTTCAGGGGTTGCATTTCCTATGAGGCCGGACCCCCTCTCTGCCTCCTTCAGTAGCATATCGCTTGCCTTTCTGCATCTCTCCTCTACTCTCCTCCTCCCCCAACTCTCCTCTCACTCTCCTCCCCTCAGAACAAAAGAGGTCTCCACTGTGCCTTGCTGAAAGACTTCAAACACACACACACACACACACACACACACACACACACACACTCCTATTTAAACACTCAATCACTCTCTAAAAATTATTTCCCTCTCGATGAATACCCTCCCTTCTCTCCACCTTTCCCCTCATTCTTTCACTCTCTCTTTCTATTAGTTTTCCTGTCTACTAATCCAGTCTGTCTCTCACATTACACATGTTTTGCCAGACTTGTATGTCTCTGTGTGTGTGTGTGTGTGTGTGCTGCGTTTATATAATTGCTTGTGTTTCTCCGGTTCATTGCCTGTCTGTTCAGAGTGGGTGGTTTTACGGGTTTTTGCCACTCCGAACACCTCAAACACTCTCACACACATACACATGTTTACCTTGCAATCTATACGAGGAAATGCCATAGAAGTGTATCTCTTCTATTTCTTTTCCATAAAGATATACACTGAAAAATATTTGGAGTGGGGTTTACTTGAAAAAATCTTGGAAAATTTCCATGCAGAAATTGCTAGTAAATTTAACAGACCTTAATTTCAAGTAAAGTTTACACAAAATTCTTTGTGGCTTTAATTAGAAATTCTCAAATAAAGTTAACTTTGCATGCTCTGCTTTAAGTAACTTTTACTGACTCTTTGTTTGTACATGTTACTCAAGCCATGTAGCACTAACAAATGTATTTTTAAATAGAATAAAAGAGAAAGGGTAGAATAAAACAACACCCAACCTACTGTCCACATTTCTTTTAGAGCTTTGTTCAGAGAGCCTATATCTGGATCTATCTGCCTGTACATCGCCCCATCGCTTTAGTTTAGTCTCTTTTTCACCATAGTACTTGAAGTAAAACTTATCAGAACCCAATTACTTTTTGCACAAAAGAACGAATACAAAGTGTAACGCCCGTTTCACACATACTCCGTTTGCAGTGCATATGCAGTGCGTATTTTTTTCCGTACCCATGTTAACAGGTTAGAGCTTTCAGACTGCACGCGGATGCAGTCCGTCGATCCGTTCCAGTTGCGGTGTGTATACAGCAGTGCAGCGATCGTTTACGGACCGAGTCTATTTTTGCTGTGCTGCACTGCACTGAATTAAAGTGGCAGCGCATTGTTCACATTAAAATAGACATAGATTGACAAGAAACTGTAATAATTTCATCATATACGCATAATTACAGATAATGTGTTCTACAGTTACTAAATTACAGGGTCAAGAAAAACAAAAAAGTATGATTATAGTCCCAAAAGTTGCAAAATGCCATCATATATGATTTTTTTACCCAAAAAAAAAAAAGACAGAGTGAATGCAAATGCGTCTCATTCTTCTCCTCCTTAGCAACAGCTATAGCGCGATAGCTTTTCTTCAACTCGAACTACATGTAAAACAAAGAATCACAATGATTAAAATGAATTTTCATACTGTTTCAATGCCTTAAACAATCTCAAAGTTAACGTTTGGATTTAAAATAAAAATCCTTACACATTTTTGATTTTGTGGCACACAGAAACTGCGGATCAATAGCGCACTGCAAATGCAACATATGTGAAAGCACTATAGTGCGTGCTGCTCCTGTACCATATACGCACCGCATACGTGCATACGTACCGCATACGCACTGCACACGGAGTATGTGTGAAACGGGCGTTAAAGTGCAAATATTGAGTGTCAAAATGGTGCACAACTAACAGACTTACATTAGTAGTTTGGTGCGCAAAGAGTGACTTTTGGCATCCAGCTCAAGAAAGATCTTTTGAAACTCTTCAGTTGTGCTTCTCAGCTTTGAGGGATAGCTGAAGTTCAGGGAGTAAATGAAACCCATGAGTTGAAGGCATGCGTTTGTGAGATTTTTACATCCAACCAGCTCCTCAGTTCCCTCAATGACAATGATCACGTCGGTTGGGAGTGGAGCAGTCCTCTGCTGCATTGCTGCCAAGTACAATCTTCATCATGTTCTGTGAAACTATCTTTGATTTGGTCTTTGCTGACGTCCTGTCAAATGCACGTCAGTGTGAAGTGGTCAGTATACTGTCCAATATATTGCAAGTGATTCAGTGGTTGAAAGTTAACAGTCCCCACAGACAACCTGTTCTGAATGTACATGACTATTTTTGAAATCATTGAAGAAATAAGAATAAATGTACAAATGTACCTGGTAGTCTCTGATGGGCTCCTCAGATGGTTCTCCCTGAAAGATAATGAGGCAGCGGATAATAGCATCTCCTCTACATTTGTGTTGCTGTTAAAAACACAAGTCAGTTAATGTCATGACTAACTGTGTGCTCCTACATGTATCTACAGAGACAGGAAGCAGCAAGATGTCAGACCACTCAGATGGTCCATTAATTATAATGCTGATGAATAATCGATGATTGATTATTTGTTGTTAATGATTTGATCGATAAAGCTTATTGATCTTGCCAACAGTTAGAGACAAGACTGTCTAATATACACATCCGTTACTGAGTTTGTCTATAGATGAACATTACATATACAACATAAACGGTAATAGTGTGTTAAATTGCATCATGAAAATATCATTGTTGATCTTACGTTCTTCCTGTACCATCCACACCAACAATCATGTTCTCACAGAGAGCGCATGAGGTTAATTCCCCATCACCAGTGTAGAGGGGTGTTATTTACTTTATTCCCACAGCGTGTTATTTGAATTATTTTCAATGATAAAAAAGGTCTTAAATATCCCAAAATTAACTCTTGAAATCTTTTTATGAACTCCAATCAGTTCATAAAAAGGAAAAATAGGGGGAAGAAAAATATAGAGACTGTGTCTTGTTTGTCTGTATATCTATCTATCTATCTATCTATCTATCTATCTATCTATCTATCTATCTATCTATCTATCTATCTATCTATCTATCTATCTATCTATCTATCTATCTATCTATCTATCTATCTATCTATCTATCTATCTATCTACTCTCTCTCTCTCTGTCTGTCTGTCTGTCTGTCTGTCTGTCATCTGTCTATTTGTTTGTGTGTCTGTCTGCCTTGAAGGAGTGTGTGTGTGTGTGTGTGTGTGTGTGTTGTCAGCTTACCTTGAATAAGCTGCTTCAACCAAATGGTAAATCCTCAATCTGTGGAATGGATATAAATTGTTGTGCAGCTATTCCTGCCAAAACTATTCACACACAATTTGAATGCATAAAATGCATTTTCGGGTTTTGATTCATTCGATTGTAAGAAATATCCATTCAATCGATCAGCGCTGTTTTTGTTCTGTCTTCTAAGGCATCTGTTATTGTTTTACTGAGTAAGAAACCTCTTCAAAGAATCCAGCCTGAGCATAAATTGATTCTGACTGAACTGCAAGCCGATTCTGACTGCTTTAGAACAATTCACTGTGAGATCCGACTAAAAAAAGTTATATGTTCACGCACTGAGCATCGCCATTGTACACAACTTGTGAATACCGTTATAATGTCATACAACTCATACGGTTTCTGTCATATGTAGTTTATGTATGAATGACATTCCACTTATATGTTCCGTGGAGGGCACCACTACAGTGCAAGGCGCATTTTGTTCGACAACGGCACGCGGAAGATCAGCACCCCCAAGCTATGACACCATGCAGTCATATTAAAGGGATAGTTCACCCAAAAATGAAAATTCTCTCATCATTCACTCACCCTCATATCGTTCCAAACCTGTATGGCTTTCTTCTGCAGAACACAAAAGAAGATATTTTGAAGAATGTTGGTAAAAAATACTGAGACATTTCTCAAAATATCTTTTTTTGTGTTTTACAGAAAAAAGAAAGTCATACAGGTTGTTAAAATTTCAATAGCCAAATTCCCCCGGCACGTCTACTCACACAAACTCCGATCATATCCTGAATTATGAAATTATGATAATGCAGCAAAGACTAGAAATGATTAATTCACCTCTCAACTGCATCTTCTGGTTCGACGAGCGGTCAGAGAGTTAGTCATTATTATTTTTTGTGTGTGTGTGTGACTGCGCATGCGCAACATCCTTTCGTTCAAGAACGAAATGACTCTGATGGTGAATTAATCAATTCTGTTTTCTGTACAGGAACCAGAAATGACTAGTTCTCCTCCTGAGTCCCTACTCTGTTCCGAGTCTTGTGCATTTGTCACGTGACATGACAGAGACAGAAATTAGTTACTGTACCATTAAATTAGTTCTTGAACGAAAGGATGTTGTGCATGTGTGGTCACAAAAAAATGAACTAATCACTCTCTGAGACAACTCGTTACTCCTGAGCAATATAAAAGATACGTTCAAAATGAATGAATCATTTAACGACCCATTACTAATAGATAACGCTTGTAAGCGCCACGACAGGTCACACCTGGACTGTGGAAAGTTAAATAAAGGTGGTCGCACGTGTAGTGGACGACATGGCGCATTATAAAATGCAAAAATAAATAAAAAAATCTATCGACGGGGCCCAGCTACGACTCCGGAGGTTGCTCAAATTACTGCCGCACCACGAGCTCAACTCGCATATTTTCCATTCAATTCGACCTAAATATTATCAAAGGAGATTAATAACTCTAGCATTGTAAATTCTTGAAGATGGGAAAAACCTTGGTAACTTAAGTGTGAACTGCTTCGACGTGCCTTGTGTTTGATACTTGTGCCTTGTCCTAGATTCTACTCAGGTGTCCAGCCGCCTTAAGCCAGCAAATGTTACTAAATGGCTTCTTTAGCAAATATTTTTTTTCCAAATGGCTACCACTTACCTTAGATGAAAGAGATAAATGAAGGTGAAGAGATAAATTAGCTGAGATTTTTGTAGGACAGCTTACTTGCTCAACCGTCTCTCTCTGTCTGAGTGCCAATTGTGATGCAAGTGTGCATGTGCAGCTATTACCTAGTTGTGTATCCTAATTTTACTTGCATTTGGCAGTTTTTTTTGCATCAATGTATAACATAAAAACAATTGTATATATATTACTTTGGTATTTCCATTCAAATGTACTTATTGATCTGAGCCCGAAAAATTCAAAGCAACACTTTTTGAAGTAGAAAGACCAACACAGTATTCAATTGTAGAAAGCACTACAATAACCTTGACTCTTTTTACAAGTTCAGTGTAATTACTGCTGAATAAAAGAGGTGTTTCAGCATTTTTTAAATAAACTTTTACTTCGAGAATGTCCAACAGGGAGGTTTTGACGGATGTATCTAACATCTGGGGACAGCTTTGCAAGAATATAACCAAATATTCAGAATTGGTGATGATTAAATGTGATAATGTAATAATCCCCCTTTCCTCCCACATACATACACACACACATATACACATACAGTCTTTTGAATACTGCTGATTTCTAAAGGGCAAGCGATTACCTATCACAGACCTATCTGAGTCATTTAGCTGCATTTGTAAAGAGCTGTGTGACTCCCACCTTCTCCTTGGCGGCTCATGGTACTTAACCGGTGAACAACAAGTAAATCAATCCTTCTTTACCTTTCCCCTACTCCTTCTGCAGTTTTCTTTCTTTTCTGTCTGACTTTTTTCTCTCCTCCCTCCATAGTGAGTTTTTCCCCACATCTCTTTCTCTCTGTTGGAGTCCGGCTGTATAACTCCAGATCCACGGGAGAGAGAACAGACGGAGAGGTTTTCTTTCTCTCCTTCATCCTAAAGAAAAAGAGGTTAAAAATGCCAGGCAGAAGGGTGTGGGGGGTTTGTGGGGTGGCAGAGACAAAGACTTCGCAATCTAACAGTCCCCTTTCCAGCGCCACAGCCTTTACCTCAAAAACTTGCCTTTGTGTGAGATATGGTTGTGGGTGGGTGGGTGTCCTCATTTTTGTGTTCTTTTGTTATTGTGATTGGTTCGAATTTTAGTGGTGCTTGATAAAGCTATTGCTATTACGTTGAACAAACCCTTACCCTAAATATTAAACTTTGGGGTGAAACTACAGCTACAGAGTTACAGACATGAAGGGTGCACGATAAGTTTAGGGACCATATAGACTTGGGAATGGGACCTTTTGACTTGGACTAATGAGCAATCCCCTTGCAACCAACCAGAACACCATAGCAATGACTTAGCCACTGGGTATTCATAAAAAAAATATTTGTTTTCCAATTTGGATACTTTTTAATTCAATTGTGATTTATTTGTTATATATTTACGTTCAAATTTCCATTTTGCTTACACATAAAAGGTATTCTCGTCATCTAATGCTGTATATGGTACAAGGAACCTTCAAACATTACACAAATATTTGTTTAAAAAATTTCCGACAAGGCCCGAACTTTGCAGCTCATTGGCAATTTATTTAAAGGCCTTTTCTGCATATCGTGGTGCCAATTTTGTGGTCCGTTCTGCATCTGCATCTCATTTTAGCTTATCGTGGCCCATTCGGCCCGTTTCACGGTCAACCCACCGGCCCACCAGTCCGCCCCTGATCGGCCTCAAAGTGTGTCGGCCCACCGGGAAAATGCCGGGTATGCCAGATTACCATTCCAGCCCAGATCTGAAGTAGTGGACTGCATCAATGTACTTCCATCCCTCATTGCCTCTTTTTGTGTGTCAATGTAAATATGCGCAAACAAGGTCTATTTCACGTTAATTGCCATCATGAATGCTGTCAAGTGTCGTTGTTGAATTTCCATGCTTTTCCAAATGATTTAAGAATGTAATATGTTATTGGACTTTAGCCCTGTAACTGTTGAGTGAAGACCTGGCTCGACTGTCAGCTAAACTGAGAGAAGCTGTCTTTAAAAGAAAATATAATTACGGCCACATGCTAAAAGGAAAGGAGTGGAAAGAGATGGGGGTGTTGTGATTTATCCCTCCATATTAAGGCGACATTTACAAACCAAAACCATAAACAAAACAGAGCAAGTCCCTCAATGAATGTTTGAAAGTGAGTGGGAAAACAAGAGCAAACGGCCTGTACCACTTGACCCTGTCTCAGGGGTGTATGAGTGATGGGTGGATAATCCCTCTACTCTCACACCCCTCCGAGACCCCCTCCAGTGCTGCCCCAGTGTAGCGCAACTCTGCTGTCAATCAGTCCACAAAGCTGTCTGTAAGGGGATTAGGGCCCTCTCTTTTTCTCTCTACACTTCTCTCTCTCCATTTCAGCTCTGCTGTGTCTCCATCTCATTCACTCACTCCCTTCATTGTCAGCTGTCTTTAAATTCGGTTCATTTTCTGCCTTCCTGAGTCCATACACCCTAGTTTTCTTGGCTGTAGTAGTTTCTTCTTACCTGCTTTTTCTCTAAAGCCGCTTCCTCTAACAGCATCCTCTCTATCTCACCATCCCATTCATCCCTCATCTCTCATTTTAGCAGGAGAGATGGAGGGGTGTCTGGCACGGATGCTGTTGCTCAGCTGTGCCAGGAACCACAGTGATAGACACTGACACATGGACTGCAAAAAGAGGCACCAAGTGTCCAAACTAACCCATAGCAAAGATAAATCACGAATGAGGTCTCTTTAAAGGGATAGTTCACCCAAAAACTATTCTGTCATTATTTGCTCAAACTCGTTTAACTTTTTTCATAAAATGTTTTAGGAACACAACATTTTAAATATATAAAATATATATTAAATATATTACACATATTTAATAGAATGTCGCGTTTGCTAATTTCCATACAGTGATAGTGCCTGACTTTTTTGAAGGCATACGGGGGGTAACTTTGCATGATAAACAGACTGCAATACAGTTGTTATTCACTCTCACTTCAAATCAGATCATTGATCAACTCATGTATACAGAGTCCAAATCAAATATTGCGACATGTCAACAAATGAAAAATTTTCATTTCAGAGATACTAGCGACTGATTGTGCAGACAAATGTGGATTATAATATAATCACACTCTGTTTTCTCTGAATCAGACAGCCTAATATGATAAAAAATATGCGACCATGCTAACATTTATCCAAAACTAATCCACGTGCTTCATTACACTTTTCTCTGCAGTTTCCTGCACATCCAGCGGGGGGTGCCCAAAGTGAGTGAAATGGTGTCGTAATCAGACCAGGTTTTTAAGGTGCATGTTTAATGGTTAATGGTTTTAATGGGTTAAACGTACCTCCTTAACCTAAAACGTTAATTTAACTTAACTAATAGTGTCCTAAAAGCAAATGAGAGGTAAACAAAACAGTTTCCCTAAACAAACACCTAAACCTAACCGATAGTGTCATAAAAGCAAATGTGACATGAAAAGGACATTTTCTGAAGCAAACAAATAATTTTGTGTCACTTCTATGAAACATTGATCTCACTTGTCAGCTTGCGTGCTTGACTGATCTTGAACCTCTGTCATCCAAGTCCAAAATCCAATACTGTTTGAGGTGAGCTGCCACACAAGCTAATCATGTTCCAGTAAATAAGTTTGTGTAGGTGGGTCTGTAATACAAGCGGTAAAATTGATATTTTTTCAAATGACAGAATACAACATAGGAGTGTGTGAGTAATAGAGCAAAAAATAAGTGTTTATAAAGTCATAATCAGCTGTCATACTCTTGTGCACAGTTGCACATTTGTTGTAGCACCTTTATTGTTCATTTCACCAGAAAACTGCGGCGAAACGTAAAACTCACTTTGCAAAAATATAGTTATAGTGATGTTCATACTATGAGACTAGGTTGGAATCAGAGCACAGCTGAGCCAAGCCCTTCTTTCAGAGGACAAATCACAGTGTAAAATATCTGATATCGTTCATCACTTAATATTTACAAAATGTGCATTTGCTGTGTTTTGTCTTAGCAGTGCAGTGGACCATCACGCGACAATATTGTAGCTCTGTTGTCTTACTGTATCATCCCAAGGACTTTTATCTGTTCAGGAGAATAAATGCCGTAACTATATTAGCAGACAAGTTTTTTTTAAGTTACTTAATTTACTTACATTTAAATATTACTGATAACTCGAAGTCTCCTGAGCTATGAAAGAGCAACCTCTGAGCAATAAAATTGCCCTCTTTGTAACACATACTTGGGTTCATGTTACGATGCTGAATGAAACATTAAAACAGATTACCTTCTTTCCCCTCATGTCTTTCACCTTTTCACGTTGTCTCTATCACTCTCTATGTTTGTGATGGGAATGTCTAGGTTTTTTTTTCCTAGAGGTTAATGTGGTAATCTGCTAAAATACCAGGAATAATCAGAGGCTGTAATCCCTCATGATTAGGCTCTGAGAGAGAGACCATTTTACAGTTACTGCGGAGAAAGATAGAGAGAGATAGAGAGAGAGAGAGAGAGAGAGAGAGAGAGAGAGAGAGTGTGTGTGTGTGTCTATTTGTGTGTGTGTTTCAGTGTGTGAGCAAGAGGAAGTGCAGGGTGATTTAATGTGGCTATCTAAGGCGTTATCTCTGTCTTTAATTCATCTTTTGAATGATCTGATGTAATTAGATTTGTTTTGTATTCTCTTCCCTTGTGCTAGAGATTGATGTTCTGATTAAAGCCACAGTCATAACTCTCTCTCTCTCTCTTTCACACACACATCTAAATAAGCAAGCCAAAAGTTCAAAAGTGTCAGGAGAAACAAGGCAAGGAAATGATCTTACTCATTATCCTGAGATTAAATTAATCTAGAATCTTCAGAATTTAACTAAAGCTTTTCTTCCCATCCATTTACAGATTTAGATGGCTATGACATCACATTTTACAGCAGTATGGCATGCTATTTACAGTTGAAGTCAGACGTTTACATACACTTAGATTAAAGACATTAAAAAAAAAACATTAATCACTCCACTGATTTCATATTAGCAAACTATAGTTTTGGCAAGTCGTTTAGGACATCTATAGTGTGCATGACACAAGTAATTTTACCAACAATTGTTTACAGACAGATTGTTTCGCTTTTAATTGACTATATCACAATTCTAGTGAGTCAGAAGTTTACATACATTAAGTTAACTCTACCTTCATGCTGCTTGGAAAATTCCTGAAAATTTTGTCAATTAGCTTTTGATAGGCTAATTGGAGTCAATTGGAGGTGTACCTGTGGATTTATTTTAAGGCCTACCTTCAAACTCAGTGCCTCTTTGCTTGACATCATGGGAAAATCAGCCAAGGCCTCATAAAAGAAATTGTGGTCCTCCACATGTCTGGTTCATCCTTGGGAGCAATTTCAAAATGCCTGAAGGTACCATGTTCATCTGTACACACAATAGTACCCAACTATAAACACCACGGGACCACACAGCCATCATACCGCTCAGGATGGAGACACATTCTGTCTCCTAGAGATGAATGTAGTTTGGTGCAAAAAGTGCAAATCAATCCCAGAATAACAGCAAAGGTCCTTGTGAAGATGTTGGAGGAAACAGTAGAAAAGTATCTATATCCACAGTAAACGAGTCCTGCATCTACAAACCTGACTCAGTTACACCAGTTTTGTCTGGAGGAATGGGCCAAAAATATTAAACTTATTGTGAGAAGCTTGTGGAAAGATGCCCAAAAAGTTTGACCCAAGTTAAACAATTTAAAGGCAATGCTAACAAATACTAACAAAGTGTATATAAACTTCTGACCCACTGGGAATGTGATGAAAGCTGAAATAAATAATTCTCTCTACTATTATTCTGACATTTCACATTCTTAAACTAAAGAAGTGATCCTAACTGACCTAAG
Source organism: Xyrauchen texanus (assembly GCF_025860055.1). NCBI lineage: Eukaryota > Metazoa > Chordata > Actinopteri > Cypriniformes > Catostomidae > Xyrauchen > Xyrauchen texanus. Next base: position 18,348,579 of record NC_068276.1, read on the forward strand.
ACAGGGAATGTTTCTACGATTAAATGTCAGGAATTGTGAAAAACTTCAATGTATTTGGCTAAGATGTATGAAACTTCTGACTTCAACTATATTCCACCTAAAACTATTTTAAACAAGTTTTTTTTCTTCTGTATTATTGTTAAAGTATTATTCCTGCAGTTGTTTGACCTTAATTGACAGACACAAAATATTTGTAATTGAAAATGTATTTGTCACACAGCAAGTAATTAAACGTGATCAGTTACAGCACCTAAAATATACTCTTTCCCTTAAAGCCACATTTACACACCCTAAAGATATAAGTTGTAATGTTATATACATAAACGTAAGAGCGGGTCACGGCTCTTTCTTTCATCCCAATAAATGCACACATTACATATGCATTCAAAAAAGAGAGTGATGCCCCACACACACTTATAGAAACACACTCCGAGTGGAATGTGAGAGCCAAAGAAGGAGAGATGTAGAGAAATGAAAGAAAGAGAAAAGGGTATATATAGAGTGCTGGAGCAGATGGATATGCTTGCGTTATTAATTATGTCACCTCTGGAGAATGGCAGCTTCATTTAAGCTTAGTGCACTGCTGTTCCATAGTCTAGCACAATCACACAAAAGCCAATAAAGGAACGGAGGAGAGAGGAGGAGAGAGATAATCCATCCTGCCGTAAGCTGAGTCATTAACCGTTTCATACTGCCATGTCATGGCAAGTTGCCGACTGCGTCTTTGTGTCAAATCATCATCCTTTCTTTCCTTCCCAACACCGGATTGTGGCGCGGCATTTCTTTGGTGGTGGTGTGTGAATCTGAGCGTCATTAACATACAAGTTGTGAATGTTACTTGGGCTGCGGCCCAATTCACTTACTTACAATATGCACTACAAGTATGTAGGCTTACTCCATTGGTGATGGGAAATTACATAGTTTTGAGTGTGCTCATAGTGTGCATCATAAAACTGGGTCAAGATACAACACTCCCCATGTTGCATATTGTTTGGATTTGCATGCAAGTGTTAGCACCTGAATAAAATGTATTATTACTTTCAGGTTCATTGTTCTAACAAATGCTCTGGCAAATATATGGTAACACATTACAGTAAGGTTCAATTTGTTAACATATGTAAATGCATTAGATATTGTGAACTAATAATGAACAGTGATTTTTTACAGCTTTTATTAAGCCTTGTTAATGTTAATTCATCAAAATACTATTATTTATTGTTACTTCATGTTAGTTCGTAATGCATCAATTAATGCTAACATATGCAACTTTTGGAGTTTAAAATGGGTTACTATATGTTGAAATTAACCTTTACCAAGATAAGTAAGGGTTGAAAAAGTGTTGTTCATTGTTAGTTCTAAAGTTGACAAATACAACCTTATTATTAAGTGTTACTAATTGAAATACATAATCGTAATACATACTATGATGTTGGACACACTAATTGTAATCTTGCATACTTTTTAGGACGGGTACCCAGTTAGCAAAATTTGTCTGGCTCACTTGTGGGCTACATACTTGACTTAGTTCTGGCCCAATATATGCTTGGGTCCTCGGCCCTGATCTGGCCCACACACCGTAAAGTGAGCAGAACTAATGGGTGTGGGCCAGATCTAGCCCATGAACTATAGTGAGTAGAAAAGATGAGTGTGGCCCAGATTTGGCCCAGAGATTGTTAAATGAATGGTTCTGGCCCAGATGTGGCCCTCAGTATGTAAATTGAAGGAGGAACTGGTGTGGACCAGATGTGGCTCAAATAAAGCTATTAGTATTGACCTTTTAGTTCAGTGGTGGTCTGAGAATGCCACATGGTGTTCACTGGGCTGTTCATCAGTTGTCAAATACAGAGAAGTTCAAAACAGTTTAAAGTGATAGTTCACCCCAAAATGATCTGTTGAACAGTTTCTAAGCCCACACCTATCATATCACTTCTGAAGGCATGGATTTAACCACTGGAGTTGTATGGATAACTTCTATGTTTCTATGTTGGACCTTCTGAGTTCTGGCCACCATACACGTGCATTGTATGGACCAACCGAGCTGAGATATTCTTCTAAAAATCTTTGTGATCTGCAGAAGAAAGTCATACACATCTGGAATGGCATCAGGGTGAGAAAATGATTGAATGAATGAATTTTCATCCAGTAATCATTGTACAAAGTTAGATAGCTAACTAAAATTTATTTTTTGCAATTTAAGGAATGTTTTTCTATAGATACACAACAACAGTCAGTGTAACAGTCTCCAGGACTGATTTTCCTATTTTCCACTTGACAGTAAAAACAAGACAGGAAACTGAACATAAAGTACCACGAGTTACCTTTTTTGCAACTGAGTTTTATCCTCTTGTAAAAAGAAGAGTCAGGTTATACCTACATCCACTACAAGCAGCATCCAAGTGTCAAAGATGGCTCTGCTAATATTAACTGGCAAAACCGTCAGTCGGCTGTGTTCCGTAATTTTAGCAGTGGGCCACTTGTGATATATTATTTTAAATATAATTTTGGAACGTATCGGACTCCGGCCACAAGTAGATATACACAACTACACAGTGTACAGATCTGTATCGCAGAATTGCTTTCAGCCGAGATTAGCCCACATGGGAAAATCCATCTGCCAGCCAGAAGTGGTGTGTACAGTTGGCACTGCCAGTGATCTTTTCACCGATGATGGCGTTGAGCCGACTTCTACCGGAATCAACTTCTGCCGGAATCAACTTCTGCCGGAATCGAAGTCAATGTGCTTACTATCTGGGAAGGCTGCGTCCTACGAATTTTGTATTTGTCGGCCGCGGACGTCATTGAGGCGTACGTCTGACTCGTTTCATTTTTTCTAATTTTTGTATTTATTGTCAATGCCTTTTATGTACACTCACCTAAAGGATTATTAGGAACACCATACTAATACTGTGTTTGACCCCCTTTCGCCTTCAGAACTGCCTTAATTCTACGTGGCATTGATTCAACAAGGTGCTGAAAGCATTCTTTAGAAATGTTGACCCATATTGATAGGATAGCATCTTGCAGTTGATGGAGATTTGTGGGATGCACATCCAGGGCACGAAGCTCCCGTTCCACCACATCCCAAAGATGCTCTATTGGGTTGAGATCTGGTGACTGTGGGGGCCATTTTAGTACAGTGAACTCATTGTCATGTTCAAGAAACCAATTTGAAATGATTCGAGCTTTGTGACATGGTGCCTTATCCTGCTGGAAGTAGCCATCAGAGGATGGGTACATGGTGGCCATAAAGGGATGGACATGGTCAGAAACAATGCTCAGGTAGGCCGTGGCATTTAAACGATGCCCAATTGGCACTAAGGGGCCTAAAGTGTGCCAAGAAAACATCCCCCACACCATTACACCACCACCACCAGCCTGCACAGTGGTAACAAGGCATGATGGATCCATGTTCTCATTCTGTTTATGCCAAATTCTGACTCTACCATCTGAATGTCTCAACAGAAATCGAGACTCATCAGACCAGGCAACATTTTTCCAGTCTTCAACTGTCCAATTTTGGTGAGCTCTTGCAAATTGTAGCCTCTTTTTCCTATTTGTAGTGGAGATGAGTGGTACCCGGTGGGGTCTTCTGCTGTTGTAGCCCATCCACCTCAAGGTTGTGCGTGTTGTGGCTTCACAAATGCTTTGCTGCATACCTCGGTTGTAACAAGTGGTTATTTCAGGCAAAGTTGCTCTTCTATCAGCTTGAATCATTCGGCCCATTCTCCTCTGACCTCTAGCATCAACAAGGCATTTTCAGCCCACAGGACTGCCGCGATACTGGATGTTTTTCCCTTTTCACACCATTCTTTGTAAACCCTAGAAATGGTTGTGCGTGAAAATCCCAGTAACTGAGCAGATTGTGAAATACTCAGACCGGCCCGTCTGGCACCAACAACCATGCCACGCTCAAAATTGCTTAAATCACCTTTCTTTCCCATTCTGACATTCAGTTTGGAGTTCAGGAGATTGTCTTGACCAGGACCACACCCCTAAATGCATTGAAGCAACTGCCATGTGATTGGTTGATTAGATAATTGCATTAATGAGAAATTGAACAGGTGTTCCTAATAATCCTTTAGGTGAATGTATATGCACATACATACCATTGTTATCCTTTTTTGCATTCCCAATAAAAAAAAAAAAAATGAAATGAGACCCCCAGAGGATGCATCCTTCCAAACGAGACACAGCAATGTCAACAAGTTAGCAAATGTGACTGCGCTTCGGATCATGAAAAATAAATTAATTAAACAGTACATAAATAAACAGCAATGGTGTTGATGTTCGAGATGTCTTCAGTCGAAAGCAGTATTGCATTTTCAGTGTTGTTTTGTTTGATACACAATGATATATCATTTTAGCTGTAGTGCTAGCTAGAGGCTACCTAGCCTCATTACTGGCTTCTACAATAGCAGGGCGTGCTAGCCGCTAACCAGCTAATACTTTCTAACCGTCTGATTTCATGCAAGGAATTCATTTTACTAGTTTTTGTATAACTTTGCCGAACTTTGCATTTTTTATGCATTGTCTAGGTGTAAAACATGAGCTAAATTTAGGAAATTACACAAAAATGTATCATCAGCGATTTTGTCTTTTCCCGATAAATATTGATATAGCTTGGCATGTATTTTACACTTCTGCAGCTGACGTCCTTCCATCAATTTCAATTATGCATCGTGTTATGTATACTTTGGTGGACAGACAGATGAAGACTACAGCTCGAAGCTCTATGCCAAAACCTCGAACTGCACATGTAAACATACTGCAAGTGTCTGACATGATGCCGTAGATCTAGATTGCTCCTGTTATAATCTTTGCACACATGCAGCGTAACTTCATTGATTATAGATTATAGTTTTATTGTGTCACATTCATGCAGTGTAGAGATACAATATACATAATTAGAATATTTCACAATATTGCGTGTGTGTGTGTGTGTGTGTTTGTATCTGTGGTTGGCTCTTGTCACTGGCAGAATGTTACTGTGTCTGGCACATAGAGAACAGGATGAGAGGAGACCATCAGAGATGGGATTAGGAAGAAACACACACACACACAAATCTCCAAATAATACTGGACCTGGACTCATTCCTAATTGATTTTCATACAAACCTATGAAAACAGTTCTCATTTAGTTGAAAAAATGAGGTGGGTTGACAAGTTTCAAGTGTCTTAATTGCTTCAATAATAGCGTGTACGTGTGTGTGCATGATTGTGACGAGAGCCTGATGGAGTGTGTCTGACTGATAGCTGTGTGTGTGACATGTTGGTATCTGAAACATTCACAGACATCAAGCTTGTCATTCTCATGCTCACTCGGGTGCAGATGGAAAACCTAATTCTGTCTTTTCTGTCTTTCCTTTTCAAAAAGCCACCAATTACATCCACTTCTCTCTCCATCTCCCTCTCACACGCTCACTCTCTCTTGCTGTCGTTCTCTGTCCCCATGCTTTAACAAGCTATCTTGTTAATGTCAGAGCCCCTCTTACTTCCGCCTTTCTCCCTCTCTCTTTCTCCCTCTCTCTTGTTTTCTTACCCACTGCTCCCTCCATCTTCCTCTCTCTCTCTCTCTCTCTCTCTCTCTCTCTCTCTCTCTCTCTCTCTCTCTCTGTTTTTGTTCCAGTCTTGTAGATAGAGGTGTACACTGAAAAGCTTTTCACCTGATGAGGGATAAAAATGAGGGAAAGGGAGAAAAGTGGTCCTGTTTGAGGGATGCTGTGAAAGGAATGGAAATGAGAGGCAGAAAGAGACTTGGAAAAGCTATAATAGGTGGACCAGTGACAGAGATTAGAGTGCTGCTAGACAGGGGAAGTAATTGCGTTGTGCACATGTTATGGGAGGACAATATTGTACAGCACACTCGATTCTGGAAGGGATGTGTGCTGTGGAGTTGCTGTGGGGATTGTGTGCCTCACATAAAATGGGGCGTCAAATAGCATTCACAAAAAGATTTGCGAAACTTTTTTGGTATTACGAAAAAAATCTTTTACAGGATGTGTTTAGAGCTGATGTAACATTCTCAGTGTTAAAATACTTTCTTCTATCCGAGCTTAATATGCAGAGACATCAATAAGTAAGTCATTCAGTGGTTAATTTTCTCCAAATCTGTAAACGCTTTGTCTCTGTGGCACTATAAAATTCCTGTGTTTGTTTAGAGCGACCCGCTTAGAGGCCCCAACAACGTTACTCAACCAATGGCATGAGTTGGGGTTGGGACTATCTGATGGTTTGAACAACAGCAGACGAGGGGCATATTTGGAAAGCTGTTTTGAAAACATTGTTTATTTTTTCCATTCCGTTCGATGACGCAAGTGTCGCAGAAATTTGCTTTAAGGTCATTCTACCTAAAGAAAGAAAAATCTCAAATGAGATCTTTTTAATATCTCAAATGTATGTCCAAAACAGCGATGATAATATACAGTTTAAAGAGCAAATGCTTAGGGCCACATGTTACATTAATCTATTTTTGTTTGAAAACTTTTCATTTTCGTAATGACATTACTTTCCAAAGTATGCGGTAATGGTGTGGTCACATTTACCTTTTCCCGCATGAAATTCCTGATCGCACGGATTCCTATTGAGAAGATTGTGGGATCTCGCCTTGTTGGAGAGCGTTTTCGAAACATGCTGTTTTCGATGGAGGAAACCGCCATCCTAGTGTGGATAAGAGGATTAATTGTTGCAAAATCAATACATTTTCAAATGAGTTTCAGAGTTGATCTCAACAATGAGCACTTTTACTCCGATTATGTTTGTGGTCATGTAAATGCCTTTAACACCATTCCTTACTGGGGTAAGATCATAAGTGGTATAAGCAAATAACTATCAGTTCACATAGATTTTTGCCCATTATTCCAATTTCATGTTGCATATAAACACCATTACGAGCAGGACTGTTTAATTTTGATGCCAAAAGCAGAGAATAACATTTGTTTTCAAATCTCCAGTAATGCAGGTTTCTTGCAATTTCTGATTTTGTTGAATAGGCTGATTATTTTCAGTGACATTTACATTTAATTATTTAGCAGACACTTTTATCCAAAGGGACTCACAAATGAGGAATACAGCAAAGTGATTCAGCCTAGAGAGGCAATAATATAAGAAGTGCTGCATTACAAAGTCTCATATTGCTACAAGTCGAGAGGAAGGCGAGAGACTGTGGTGAAAGAATGGATTTTCTTTTTTATTTAGATAGTTATCAGCAAATTGCTGTGCATATAGATACACTCAATGTCTCAAACTGGGCTTAGATTTGCCAAGATACTAGAACAATAAAAGCAATTTTTTCTATATCTTTTTCAATCTTGTCCATTTTATCTTCACCAGGGGTGACTGGGAACCAATAGGACATTTTGTCACTTGCTTGGCTTCTGTTTCTACACCGTTGAAAAATCCCACTCCACATAGCTGTATTTTTCACAACTCTCTTATCCATTAAATCAATGCATACAAGAAGGAAAGACAAATAAATAGAGAGGGCTAACCTGACTTTCCAAACAGCAAAAGTTGGATGGTGTTGCGGGGGAAGGGGGGCGGGCTGAGTTCCCACAAGAAGCTTTAGCTATGCCTGAATTGATGCGGTAATGAACGACCTCGGCACATAGATAATTAATAAGAACTCTTGATTAATTACACTGCGATGAGCTGCTATAGATGCAGATGTAGAGAGAGTGAGAGACAGGAGTGATATGAATGTGAAAGATCATTTAGTTCCGACTGTTTACTGAGAGTGATTTTACATGTGTCCTGATGTGGCCTTTAGAGAGAAGTGTAGGGCTGTTTGGAGTTAAAGTGTGTCTGAATGGAAGGTGGATGTTTGTGTTTCAGCTCTGGTGCCAGTGGACTGTGCCACACAGGGGCATAGATTCCAGGGGGTATGGGGGATGTAACCCCCCAATAATCAAAACAAGCAAGTACATGTACGTCTCTCATCCCACATTATTTACTGTACTCCATGATCAATGGAAATATGTAAATGCTTCACGCTACAACCCCCCCACAATATTCAAGCCAAATCTACACCCTTGGTGCCACGGCCCCTTCAGTACCAGTCTGCCACGTTTGGCCACACACTCTGCAAAAACAAGACACGGCCTTTGGCTCTGGACCAAACGCACACACAAGCTGGATCTGAGGATCGAATGGCAAACTGTTAAATGAAACCCGCAGGGACCTGTATGTGAATACGGAAGAGCTTTCATAGAGTTTGGTTCTCTAGAGTGAATGCCAAAGTTTATTTGGGGACTGGAAACAAGGAAATATCACTAGTCTTCAATCATTAATATACTTAACTTGGCAAATCAGAATTACAGTTGATTCGTTTACAGCACAACATGTTCATTTTTTATCATGACCTTGATGGTTTTTGATAGCCATGTTCTGTAGAAACAGAATAAGCTGTAATTTTCATATTAGTTCCTGCACTGTCAACATATTGCGTTAAAAAAAATCTCAAATTTGATTTTTTGTTTATTAAATGGTTTTGTGCAAGTCAAAGAAAATGTTTCATATTTGACTACATTGGGTTACACCAAAGAAAGGAATGTTTAAGGATCAAACGTATCATCATAATATCATAATGACATAATATCTAAATTAACTGGTTTTATTCAACCAAACTACATTAGGTTACACCAACTAAAGTTATTTGTAAGGGTCAGATGAGGTAGAAATGGACCTTAGCCTGGGTAAAACTGTAACGTATGACCTTGTCCTGTTTTTCTGTTTCCCCTTTGTCTTCCATTTTGATACTTTCGTCACTCCATAGTTTTCACTTTTGAACCTTCTGTACCTCCATAGTCTTGTTAGCCATCGTGTTCATTGTTCATTGTTCTCACCTGTCCTCGTTAGTTTCTCATTGGTTTCTGTTCATCACCTTATCATGTTATTTTGAGTTCTGTTTGTTCATTGGTCCCTTCTTGTATTTATACCCTGCCTTTTCGTTCAGTCACGGTCAATCGTTGTTTGTTGTTATGAATGTTAGTTTATGTTGTAAGCCTGCTCTGTGTTTCCTGCCCTTGTGCTCTGTTCATGTTTATTTCCCCATTGCGGGTGTTCCTTTGTGTTTGTTTAATTAATAAATATACTGCGTTTGGATCCTCAACCTTGTCTCCCTCGTTGTCCCTGCTAATTTGTAACAGAACGATCGACCATACAATGGATCCAGCAGTTCTGCGAGCAAACTGCCGTCTGCTCAGCCTAAAGCAAGAAGACCGTCCCATAGAGGACCACGTCCGCGATTTCCTTAGGCTGGCGAAGGTCTCGGATTTCCCGGACTCCTCGTTGGTGGTCTTCTTCAGGGGCAACCTGAATGCTGCACTGAGGGAGCAGTTACCACCGGCAACTCGCTATTGGACACTCCGGAACTTCCTGGAGGTGACCTTTCTGGCCTGCGGCTCGCCGTTCACCGTGTGCGTCGATGAGGAGGACCCTGCCTCTCCTCCCACGACGGTGACTCTCCAGTCGTCCCTAGCTCCCCCTGTCACGCCAGCCCCTCCGGTCAGTGAGCAAACCCCCGCGCCAGTCACTTCCCCGGAACCCACACGGTCCACTTTGTCTGCCCGGAGGAGGGAGAGAAGACGGGCTTCCGCCTCCCGGCCCACGCCTGCCACGGTCAACGAGCCTGAGCCCTCTTCAGCCACGGTCAACGAGCCAGAGCCCTTAGCCTCCGATGTCAGTGAGCCAGCGCCTGTAGCCTCCGATGTCAGTGAGCCAGCGCCTGTAGCCTCCGATGTCAGTGAGCCAGCGCCTGTAGCCTCCGATGTCAGTGAGCCAGCGCCTGTAGCCTCCGATGTCAGTGAGCCAGCGCCTGTAGCCTCGACCGTCCAAGAGCCAGCGCCAGTAGCCATGACCGTCCAAGAGCCAGCACCCCCCGAGCTTTCCAGAGCTCCGCCTTCCGAGCTTTCCAGAGCTCCGCCTTCCGAGCTTTCCAGAGCTCCGCCTTCCGAGCTTTCCAGAGCTCTGCCTTCCGAGCTTTCCAGAGCTCTGCCTTCCGAGCTTTCCAGAGCTCTGCCTTCCGAGCTTTCCAGAGCTCAGCCCTCCGAGCTTTCCAGAGCTCTGCCTCCCGAGCTTTCCGAGCTTTCCAGAGCTCTGCCTCCCGAGCTTTCCGAGCTTTCCAGAGCTCTGCCTCCCGAGCTTTCCGAGCTTTCCAGAGCTCTGCCTTCCGAGCTTTCCAGAGCTCTGCCTTCCGAGCTTTCCAGAGCTCTGCCTTCCGAGCTTTCCAGAGCTCTGCCTCCCGAGCTTTCCGAGCTTTCCAGAGCTCTGCCTCCCGAGCTTTCCGAGCCTTCCAGAGCTCCGCCTTCCGAGCCTTCCAGGGCTCCGCCCCTCAAGCCTTCCAGGGCTCCGCCTCTCAAGTCTCTCGAGCCTCCTAGGGCTCCGCCTCCCGAGCTTTCCAGAGCTCCGCCTTCCGAGCCTTCCAGAGCTCCTCCCGAGCTTCCCAGGGCTCCGCCCCTCGAGCCTTCCAGGGCTCCGCCTCTCAAGTCTCTCGAGCATGCCAGGGCTCCGCCTCTCAAGCCTCCTATGGCGCCACCTCCCACGGCGCAGCCTCCCTCAGCTCCGCCTCCTGAGCTTCCAGAGCCTCCCTCAGCTCCACCTCCTGAGCTTCCAGAGCCTCCCTCAGCTCCGCCTCCTGAGCTTCCAGAGCCCTTCTCAGTTTCGCCCCCGGGACCTGTCCCTATCCTGAGGCTGCCTCCCAGGCCTCTTGGACCCGTCCCTGTCCGATGGCCACCTCCCAGGCCCCCTGAACCGGTCCCTCTGTGCCCCCCGGGACTGCCTAATTGGCCCTGTGTACTGTCTCCTTTCCCTTTGTGCCCCCGTGGACTGTTTAATTTCCCCTTGTTGCCCCCCTTGGACTTCCTGCCTCCCCTCTGTGCCCCCTTGGACTTCCTTCTGCCCCTCATTGCCCCCCTGGACTGCCTGTCTGCCCCGGTGCCTTCATTGTGTTTTTCTATGGTTTTTGTCTTGGGTTTTGTTTTTGGTTTGGATCGTCTGGGATCCGATCCTTAGATGGGGGCTATGTAACGTATGACCTTGTCCTGTTTTTCTGTTTCCCCTTTGTCTTCCATTTTGATACTTTCGTCACTCCATAGTTTTCACTTTTGAACCTTCTGTACCTCCATAGTCTTGTTAGCCATCGTGTTCATTGTTCATTGTTCTCACCTGTCCTCGTTAGTTTCTCATTGGTTTCTGTTCATCACCTTATCATGTTATTTTGAGTTCTGTTTGTTCATTGGTCCCTTCTTGTATTTATACCCTGCCTTTTCGTTCAGTCACGGTCGATCGTTGTTTGTTGTTATGAATGTTAGTTTATGTTGTAAGCCTGCTCTGTGTTTCCTGCCCTTGTGCTCTGTTCATGTTTATTTCCCCATTGCGGGTGTTCCTTTGTATTTGTTCAATTAATAAATATACTGCGTTTGGATCCTCAACCTTGTCTCCCTCGTTGTCCCTGCTAATTCGTAACAAAAACCATATTTAATTTGAAATATGAATGAAATACAGTTTTGAAGTAATATGCACACAAATGAAAATGAGAGAAAAGAGATAGAAAATAACACTGCAAATATCTCAATGGCATAAGATATTTAGGGAAATCTTACAAAATTGGCCAAATTGTTTTCTTTTGTTTTCATCATAAACCTCACTAAATTTAGTTTCATTTTTCTAAAAACAAGACAAAATATCTTAAGCCATTTTACTTGTCAAGTAAATGTATCTCATTTTAAGTATATTTAGATATATTTACTGGAGAAGAAGACAAAATTCTTATTAAGACAACATTGTTTTGTAGTGTAAGAAAAAATAAATCTACCACATCAATCAGTTGTGCAGACACACTCAGTTCAGATGGGGTTTCTACTGACAGATGCTGACAGGAAGTGCCGTGATGTCACAGTGAATCTGTGGTGTGTTTAGGTCACCAAAGTGCCACTGAGCTGAACTGATAGATGGACAAATGCTCATTGTTTGTCCAGAAAGGGGCTGGGGTCATGCATTTTTTTTTTTTTCTGATTTTCCTCTCCTCATTCCCTTTCTCTGTCTCTGTCTCCTTTTGTCATCCACTCTTTTGTAAAATGTTGACAAAGGACATTTTTCAACCTTTTTATCCCCCCCACCCCTCCGTCCAGTTGTGTGTCTGACTCGCTCTCTCACCCTTTTTACCTCTCTCTCTTTCTTCACCTGTCAGTCTCCTCGGCTGGAGGTCTGACTGATTATTCCTCTCTCTTTCTGTCTCCCCCCCTCTTTCTTGTGACACACTGTTGAAGACACCTGGCTTAACTCAGCAGGACATCTCCGCGTCCATCCTTTCTCCCTCTCTCTTCATCCTACGCTCCTCTCTCATATTTTGTTGTCTGATTTAACCTCTGAAACAAATATATAGTCTTCCTTTGATTAATTTTCAGGTATCCCTTCCTTTGTCACTTCTCTTTTTGCTTTTCAGACTTCCATTTGCTCTTTGTCATTCTCATTCTCATCTTTTTCCCTGTCCTAAAGCAGTGCGTACAGGATTCCTATTGGTTTTTGACTTAACCAGTCGTGACGAATGACAAGACATTTGCAGATTATGTGGCTGTGATTGTCACATCTAGCAGCAGTTTTATATATTTTTTTGGTCAGATAAAATAATTTTCTCTGGAAATCATTACGTATGGCGCCTAGTTAAGACGCAATGTAAGAATAAAAAATCCTAAGAAAATTAAGTTTATCCAGCATCTTGGAATCTTATTTGATTGTCAGTGGATCCTTAATTTACCTTATTAGTATTCTTAAATGAGGAATTAAATTTACTTGATCTTTTGACATATAACGGTTCATTGTACTATAAAAATACACTGTAAGTTTCAGAACTCAAAACTTCCTCCTCACTGCAAAAACAGCAACTGATGAAACCAAGCAGCCAAAATGACTCCTTCTCTACTTCCTCCACATTGTGATGTCACACTGTGGTAGGCATTTACATCGGAACGTCTCCACAGCACATCAACGACAACTTTACCTTATCACTTCCATACCCTGCCCAGCGGTGGGCATTGAGATGGGAATGAGAGAGTAGATCAGTCAGTTGGCAGAGAGCCAATCATAACAGTGGTCGTTTCTGTCAAGTCTTAAAGGAAAAGCAGCACCGAAACCGAGCGTTTTTGACAGAGGGTTGAAAATGATCATGTTTTACAAATTTATGACAGTTTTTTGTGCAGAATTCTTTACTAATATTATAAGTGAACATCAAGGAACATATTAAAATAATAAAAAAGGCATGTCATGACTCCTTTAAGAATTGGTTAAATCCTTATCTCCATCCAGGTTCTACTCTCTTACTCTCTGGCCTTGTTTAGACTGCCACTAAAAATCTGATTTTTGCATATCCAGATTGTATCCAGATGTGTTTTTGATAGTCTGGACAGCAAAAAAAAAAAACCCCACGTGAAATCAGATTTTTCTGAATCTGATTCAAATCACATCGGAGGTGGTGTCAAATGCGATTGAAATCTGATTTTTTCAGATGCGTCTCAGTGCGCTCTGGCTGATCAATTCGGGTTTCAAATGGTCTTTTGTGCCACTCTTAACGTGACACACAATGATGACATAAAAAAATCGGTGAATGCAGCATGGAACATCACAATATTTACCAGTCTCCTCCGTTGTTGAGTTTTTCTTGTGCAGTGGAGGAGTTCTACACCGCATCTGGACAGGGTGCATATTTTGAGAGCGAGATGATGCATCTCCATTTTTCCCGCATCTGTTTTGAAAGCATCGTCACTTGTGTACGTCTACGTCATTACCAAAGCAACCCATGCAGATAGGTTGGTTATGTCTGAACGTGCAAATCTGATTTAATCACTTGCTATTAATAGTGTGGACAGTCTGCCTGAAAAATAAATCTGATTTGCCTGCAGTCTGAACATAGCCTCTGTCACTCAGACTGTCAACCTAGTCAGCAAGTTGGTGTGAACTTTCTCAAACACTTTAAAAGGAATAATGATCAGCCATTTTTTCTTTCTCTTCCTCTAGAGAGAGAGAGATGGGTGGAATGAGTTGAGAAAGAGAGAAAGGAAAGTGGGCATAGGGAATTCTATTTTCCCCTTTTTCCACAGTGTACATATTCACTGTTTTTTGTGAATGGTCTCTTCAGAATTGTGCATTACAAAGGAGAGAAACGTGGTATTTTTAAATCCTTTCATATTTAATTATCATAATCATGTGGGATTTTTAGAATGAGAGTGCATATGGAATGATTCCTGTTTGTAACAATGTTGTTGCAGATTTGAACTGCTCTTTTCTTTCTTTGATTGTGTGTGTCTGTGTGTGTGTGCCTGTGTGCGAGTGTGTGTGTGTGTATATATAAAGTGGTTGTCGTGGTATTTCTCTCTTAGGACTCTAGCGGTTTACACATCGCCACATTCTCAAACACGTGCTTTATCCCGCTGAGATGCCTATACTCCAATTCCACATTCATTTGCTTTCTTTATTTATCCAGCATCCCTCGTTCATACATATGAAAGGAGTGCATGGCAGCAGTCTTGCCTGTAGACCACCACACATCTCTAAACCTTCGACATGTCTCTCACCAGAGGCCTGTCAATCATCCTCTCGACTGTCAATCATCCCCCGCGAAAGGAAGTTGCTCTTGAGAATACCGTTTGAAAGACTGCTTTCCAATTGGCTGGCGGGACAGGAGAATGTCACAAAGTGCTTAAGAATTTGACCCTGTGTGAGATTGAGTTAAAGGTTTACTGTGCTAAAGAGACGCCTTTCGGCACTGTGGAGAAGAAGATATGAATGTGGCTCATATAGTACTGCTGAGGAGCACACACACTAACAAACACACATTAGATATAATATAAATGTTGCAATGTCATGTTAATGATTTGCTGCTACTGAGGTTGAGGTGCGGGTAGGTTTAAGAGTAGGGGAAGTGTTAGGGTAATGCAGGTATGTTTAATGTAAGTACAATGCAACAACACGTACACACATAATAAGTACACTGGATCAAATTCTTATGACTATAGTAGTTATAGGCACCTAATATAAAGAGGGACCAAATATCCTATTGCTGTCAGGCCCTTGATGATTCCTACCTCTTACGCCCAATGTACTGTATACGTCAGTCAGACATGAATGCTTGGCTTCTGCGTACAGTAAAGTAAATTGTGTCATCAGCAGAGTGCTCGAACACTAAACTTGTGCAGCCCGATTTTTCTGACCAGATGTACTCTGAACTCGCAGTATGCGCATGCTTCTGGAATTATTTGCACTAAATAGTGGGTCCACAAGGTGCCAACACTCACATTTGAGCCATTTCTGTCACGAAGAAGTGCTAGACGAAGGTAAAAACAACAACAGTGGATGTTCACGTCAAGAGGTCAAATGTGAGGAGGTCAGGAGATATCTGCATTTGTATAACTCGAGTCTGAAGGAATTTCAAGAAATCGTTATGGTTCTAAACTCCTGAAGAGAAATAGACCAGGATCTCATAGCAGTTGTAGTGATTTCTCTCTCTCTCTCTCTCTCTCTCTCTCTCGCGCTCTCTCTCTCTCCATCTTTCTCTTGCTTTTCTTTCTGGCTTGCGGTTGATTTTACCTTAAGCTTCTCAATCTCAGGTCCTGCTGGGACCACATTCCTACCGCACCAGACCCACCAGAGAGCGACAGAAAGATGCAGAGTAAAAATGCAGAGTTTAGGGGAGTCAATTAAAAGAGAACATACAGATCGAAACAAAGAGAGAAAACGTGTAAACGGAAGAGAATGTGGAGATGTAGAGACAGAGAAATCACTTTTTAGATGGCGGGATGGTTGTTGAGGTTGCTTTGTGAAGGCGTTCATCTGTTTTTGGTGCAGAGAGGAGCGCTAGGCCTCAGGGTGTGGAATAGCAGTCTGTCATCACTCCACACTGGCCCTGATTTGCCTGCATGCCACACAGCCGTGTTCGACTAGAATTCTGAGACCTCCACATATTAAGCACCCTGCAGACACAGGTTTTTGGCTGGGAGACCAAAAAATCCTTTCAGAAGTGGTGTGATTTTACAACACACAAATTTAAGGATACCACATATACAGTAGTTAAGCAGTATAGATGATCGCACAGACATTTTATTAATACAATACACACAGTTTGTTGACAGAACAAAGCCCGGTGCCACCCTAGACAACTAATCAACATGTTTCAAAACACTGTACACTCTTAAAGGTGCAATGTGTGGGGGGGCCTGTGTTTCTTGTATTCCTCAGTCCAATTTATAATTGTAAAGAACTGTGCATAGTAGCCCAAAAGTAGCCGCAATATATGCTTACACACATAGAGTCATCTGAACCTTTCATGTAACAGTTTCATGGGGCCCCAAAGACATCTGAGACCTGTGTAAAGGTGTTTATAGGCCTTATCGATCCTCTGGACTCTGTGAGGTGGATAGTGGAGCCGAGCCGGGTCTGACACAGGACCCAATGGGGGCCCCCTCAGTATGTGGCCCTCTGTCTACCTCTGACCCCTTCTGACTCTGACTAATCAGACCGTTAAGTTTGAGAGAGCGAGTTTAACCTGGAGTCATCTATCTCGAGGAACGGCTCTGCACACACCTACTTCCATATTCACACATTCATTTACATATACACACACACATTTAAGAGTAACACACACTCTAATTCCACACAGAATAACACAGGCATTGACATGGAGACCCTTGGGCTGAAAGACTCATTTTACTCCCTAAAACACCTTCACTCATTCACGCACACACATTTGTTGACCTCTTAAATGGCATTATGATTTGTTATGCTGTGAATCATATTCATGTGCACATAGAGGTGCACACATATGTTAATATCTCAGAACAGGGAGCTTTGAGAACATACGGCTGTATAAATATACAGGCCTGATCTGAGAAAATGAAATACAGACAGAGAGAAGGAAAGCATGTGTTGGTTCTTTCTTTTTTTCTCTGTGAGCCTTGATGGATTTTGATGTCGTTTTTTGGCCAGAAGTAGGGGGTTGAATGTTCATTAGCATATATTTCACATGTGATTAATGCTAAGTTTTTCAGACTGCTTTCAGAAACAATCACGCAGTTGAAAAGAAATATTTAAAAAAGACATACTAGGAAAAATCACAGAATCTGCTTTGTGGTAGGGCTGAGCGGTAGAGCTAATATATATATATATATATATATATATATATATATATATATATATATATATATATATATATATATATATATATATATATTCAGCCTTTTGATGTTGTTCAGTATATATCTGGATAATTATGTTTTTGCTCTGAAATGGCTTAAAAGGAGCCATTCTACCAAACAGCCTCTGTAACCAAGTAATTTAAAATATTTAATGCAAGAACAGAGTAAAAAAAAATCATTCGTTAATTTCTGCAAAATGAAGAATGCTATTTAATTATTTCCATTTATATGCACTAATATAATAATAATACATAGAATTAAACAGCAATATTTGCAACTAAAACATTATTCATGAAAAATGCCACATGGGAACTTGAACATTTTTCAAAGATGGATTCATTGAAACTGAAAGTTTGAACTGATTCACAGAAGTGAATCAAACTTTACAATTCAAGCTCAATTTTTGCTACCAAAGATTTATACAGTGATGCTGTTAAAAGTCTGAATGCATGATTAACTGTTAAATGTATGGTTCACCCCAAAATTGAAAAATCTGTCATCATTTATTCACCCTCATGCCATCCCAGATGTGTGACTTACTTTTTTCTGCAGAACACAAATTAAGATTTTTTGGAGAATATTTCAGCACTTTAGGTTTAAACAATACAATACAAAAAAGTGAATGGTGGGCAGAACTTTGAAGCTCCAAAAAGCACATAAAGGCAGAATAAAAATATTCCATAAGACTCCACTGGTTAAAGCCATATCTTCATAAACAATATGATAGGTGTTGTTGAGAAACAGGTCCTTTTTTACTATAAATTCTCATCTTTGCCAAGTAGGTGGCGATATATACAAATGTAAGTAAATGAGTAAATTATGAGAGAATTATGTTTTTTGGGTGAACTATCCCTTTAAAATATTAGCAAACTCAACAAATAACTAACAAAATCATCGTAATATTCATATGTTGCTTACTGGTAACTTTATATCACCAGCAAAACCATTGTGAATATCTAGTGAATTCTCAATGCAGTATATAACCCAGCCCTACTCTCTGGTTAGAATGCGTGTACCGTAGAGGGATATGACACCATTGCCAGAGTGATGTAGACCGCCTCCTGTCAGGAAAGGGCACGACTGCAACGATGACAAGGACAGACCTACCTTCACAGTGCTACTTAGGAAAAGAAATGCACACACACACACACACACACACACACACACACACACACAGATTCTCTCTTCACATGCTTTATGCTTTCAGACACACTTCAACTCTTTCATTTACATCTTTTCACTATTTTCCCTCTTTAAAGACCTTTTTCCTAAACTTTAACTTAATTTTCTATCCTTTCTCTGTTTTTAACTCTCCTCGCTTTCGCTCTGCCATCAGGAGCAGCCATATGGAAGCCATTACGCCCGCTTTTCCTCTCACCACAAACATTCCAGCAGTGCCTCCAGCTTTCTTTCTTCACAGCAGCCTCTCTCTCTCTACCTCCTTCTTTTTCCCCTCCTCTCCTTCCCTTTTATCTTTCACCTGTTTTCTTTGTCCTCATTTCCATCATTTTCAGAGTTTGTCTGCCTGTCATGTGATAATTGGCTACATGTTATCTGCTCATTGTCAGACAATTTGTTTACATTGAAACACATCAGCATATTTTCATACTGCCCGTTAGCTATCATTAAAATCCGTAAACAATCACATAGCATTTTGCATGCCATAATGTTCTGTGGATTTTAGATGATAATCAGCGCAATGTGACCCTGTTTTTTTTATCTCAGCGTGCACTCGTGTCATGTGTTGTGTTTACATGCAATTGCTTTGAATAAAATGAAAGATGGCTCAATATTTTTGTCTTCTAATGGGACTATGGCTGAATCGAACCAGTCGCTAAATAAACACGTCTGCCACATCGCAAAGGTTATGTTTTGGGCTGAGATGTTTATGCAAACTGACTACCGAATGCTTGGGAACCAGAAAGTGCAGGTGAAGACAGTGTAAATAAATCAACTGCATGTCACTGTATTTTTTTTAGCACCATTCGCTGATTTTTTATCATCAGCCATTAAAACCCCATGTTTTAATGGCTGATGATGTGATATCAATAAGAGAATGCAGTGGCTGATGACTGGTATAATGTTGTATATATGTAATTAAAATTTGTAAAAAATAAAAAATTTGAAATATACAGCAAGTTTTAGATTTAGAGTTTAAATAAAGAAAATGTTGTAAAATTAAGAGGACTTTTTTAAGATTCTGCACTATTTTTAATATACCTATCAAATGTAAGAAAATTGTCGATTGTAACATGTAGAGTTTGTTCCAGCTCGAACATGTGCTGTCCTTACAGCAAAATGATGGCATACCAAATACCAGGAATGCACCGATCTGATACCTGGATCGGTATCGGCTCCAATACTGAAGCTTTTAGACGGATCGGGTATCGTTCCGACGAGCCCGATCCAAATCGATACTGTGTGTTAGTCATGTTCGTTACTGTCAAGCTCAAAAAAATGACATAAAAGGACCATTAAAACACAATTAAAATAGTTAATATGACTCGTGCATTTTATTCTAGGCCACTTGAAGATGTGCGATAGCTTTGTGAATCACGCGGTGCGCAACATTTGAGCGCTACTCACGAACAACATCTCAGATGTAGATGCTCAATAGTTCGGTTCACTTATAATATGCATTTAGAATGGCACCGGAGGTGCATTGTACCAGAATTTGAATAAGAAGCAAATTAAACTACCATGAACTTGATACAAACAAACACACCTACAGGACTTCCTGGAGAGTTCAGAATGTCAAAATAAAAGCATGAGGGTTAAAAATTTAAAGCTGCATGATTGAGATATTTTGCTATATATTACTTTTGATTACTTTACAAATGATAATATTATTTAAGTTGAATGGGTTCCAAAAAATAAGTGTGTGAATGAAAAGTGGATGTCTTACAACTAAATAAAACAAAAAAGAGATCTGAATCCTTTAAAGTCCAGAAGTTGAAAATATCTTGCAAAAACAAAAATGCTTCTTTTCTACTGATGACTTATACTGAAATTACTGTTAATTTAGCTGTTAACATTATCCAGTATACTAGTTAAAAATAAAGTGTTTCTTAATAAGCTATACATTTATATTGAAATAATATGTAGTTAGAGGTTTGTATTTCTTTACATATTAAAGAGTACTCCCAATTCCACACAATAATGTAAAGATATTCTGAAATGATTATGCAAAAAACAACACTGGTATCGGATCGGGATCGTTATTGGCCGATACTGAGATTTCCGATATCGGATCGGAAGAGAAAAAGTGGTATCAGTGCATCCCAACCAAATACTAAGTAATTCTGATAATATATGTTAATTTATGCTGATAATATAATTGCAAAATAGATACATTTTCACTGTACACTGAAATCAGACAGTTCAAAATTACAGAAATGAATTGTTTTTTTTTACACAATATTAGGCTTTTAGAAATTCACTAATATATTTGAAAACTTGTGCATTATGCATTGATTAGGCTGTTGATGGATTTTGTAAATTGACTCAAGACTCAAAGGAGTGCTAACACATCTGTATAATGGCCAAGCTTGCACGGTTATCAGTCGATGCGATCGTTTAGAATATGCTTTTTCTCTATCGCTATTATACACACACACTTACTGCTTCAGTTTTAGTATTATTTATGTCACGGATCTTTTCCGTCTAGGCTGAATAGTTGTACTTTAGAATACATTTTCATTTTTAATTGGTGTTTTTCTCTTGTTTCTCTCTCTTTTTTTGGTTTTCTGGTCTCTTGGCTGTTTGATAACGGCTTGAATGCCTAACTGGTAGAGTGTTGTTTAGTCTGTTCGCTGGAGACCTAGAATTTAACCTGGCTCTGGAAACTGCCGATATAGCTGCGCAGAGAAAAGAGTGTAAGAGAAATGGAAGATTTACTGGTCCTCTGAGAGGAATGATATCTCCAGATCACTGCGGGTCATCTGGACACCAGCCCTGATTCCACCAGCCTCACCACGGCATGGCTGCTGCTGATGTGATCAGCTCTTGCTGGAGGTTAAATCAGCTTAGTGACGTGGAATTCAAGCTGAAAATGAAGTGGAAATTGCATATGTCAAAAGTCATTCTCAAGGTGTTTTAAAGTGATCTTAACTGAAGGATTTCGATTCATGTTTGCTCAGTGGCTTGTTATCACATGCAATCAGCACATTAACAAAATGAGATGTAATTGTTAAATCTGGGAAGCTTTTGTGGCTGGTGGGATATTTTTTTTTTCAGCCTGCAGGAGGATGTTATTAGTGGTGCTTACTAAGGCAATCATTATTACAGTTGCCTATACTTAGGCTTAGAGATTGAACAAACCATTACCCTAAATATTAAACTTTGATGCTTAAACGGTCCCGTATTTTTTGAACTGCTGATGTGAATTATACCTTGAATGGTGTGCCATTAATAAGGAGAGGAGTGACTTTGCTTTTTATAGTGATTGGACTTGCGATTTTTGCCTGGCGGATGTTAAAACAGGCAAAAAAAATATATAATTACATTTAATTACGTTTGAGGGACCCAAGCCATATTTAGACACCAGAATATCATAGAGACATGGGGATGGGCTCTTTTGACCTGGACCTGTAAACAATCACCAAGAACACCTTAGCAACCACTAAGCAATGCCTGGGCAACCACCAAGAACACCTAGCAACCACATAGAGATGTGCTAAAAACCACTCACAACACATCTACAACCATATAGCAACGCCCAGGCAACCACCCACAACATCCTATCATCTACCGAAAATGTAAAAATGGCATTTCTGTTGTTTTGACCTTTTTTTTCCTTTTTATGTTGGTTTTTAATTAATCAATATATGGTTTTAATGTACTTAACATAGTCAATACATGTTCACACCAGATCTGTAGTTGATGTCTTTATCCAGAATTTATTAAAACCTCCACATTTATCATGCCCTAATCCATGAAGGATTCTCTGCCATCTCTGACATTGTACTTTTACACACACACACACACACACACACACACACACACACACACACACACACACACACACACACGCACACACACACACACACACAGGTCCAACTCACTGCACCTGTGCCCTGAGCTTGTTTTTGGACACAGCTCGAGTTTCTTATGTGGAATCTTTGTAATGCAAGACTGATGAACAAGAGGTTGGAGGGGGGTTTATGGACAAGTGAAGGTGGGATAGGATGGAGGGGGGCCGAGGGTCAGGGCTGTTAGGGGCTAAACTGGGTAAAACTAACACTCGGCTCTTTTTAAGAGCTGTCAGGGTCAGGAAAAAATTGTCGTCAGTGTTTGACAAAATTATGTTTCTGCCCTCATAAACGAGCCTTGTACACAAGCACACTCCTATCACCTCTGCCCCCTCCATCCCCCCACTCCTTGTTTCAATATGTAACCATGAATACCACCTTTGTTGCAGAGGAGAAGAAAGAGAGAGAAACCGAGGGAGGGTGGGAGAGTGAGAGAGAGAAACAGGAATGATGAGTGTTTGGGATGTGGAGGAATGGCTGGAGGAGTGTATTATCATGTATATGTTTAGTGTACATAAAGAGATGTCAGTATAATTTCACTTTAATCTATGCTTTGAAGGCTTGCCCTCTGTGTGCGGTTGGGTTTTGTGAAGCACACACACTCACAAGTCTCTGTTTATATAAGTCTGGTATTGTCATCCTTTTCTAATTCCACCATCACAAACTTGACTTTATGTTCACGTTCTTTCTATTCATGCCCCTTTTCTTCTCAGTTTTTTATTCACACTTGACTCGTGGGTCAGAAATTCTTTGCCGAGGTTCTGCAAACGTTCTCTAATTATCTGCAGAGTGCTTGCTTAACCCTGAGTTTGCTCATTAGACATTGCCGCCTGACAGTTGTTCAATCACGAAGGCTAATGCGGTCCAGTGTTGAAACATATGTAATTACACAGGCTTTGTGGTTGGGTCTGCCGCACAGATGCTTTAAAAAGAGTGTTGATGGATCGGAACGTTTGCTCTGTTGAACTGATTGAATTTTTTACTATGTTTCACATTTGTTTTAAGGATGTTATTGATTCATCAAAAATCGATTAAGTGCTGTTAATAATTTGATTGATTAAGCTTATCGATCGCCGAGAACAAATGCGTTCAGTAATCATACAGCAGGCATTGATAAGGCTGTCCATACAGCGCGTGATGGGAAGATCGAATCATTTTACTGACTTGGATCTTTGAGTCTCGTTCAGGAAAATGAACAAATCTCTATTCAAGTCATTTCGTTCATTTGAGAAAAATTAAATAAAAATGTAACATTTTCAATTGCCAAACCCATATTTGGCTATTGAATAGCCATATTTGAGTTTAATGAACTCAAATATGTATCATGGATACAAGTTTTAACAGTAATTCATTAAAACAATTAACAGTAATTAATTAAAGCTTCACTATGTAAGATTTGTTTTGGTTAAAAATAAACAAATTTCCATTAATGATTAAGTACGTAAACAACTAGAGTTCAAAACAATGTCCTTAACTTACCCCGATTCACTATGGTAAGCCTGTAAATATGATTTGTATTTTGAGCTTTTGGGTAAGATTTGGCGCAAAATCGCTGGCTTATGATGTACATCCTTGCATCATTACGTCATGTCCTTAAACATAGGAAAGAAGAACCAGCTGTCTCGTTCCCATGTTAAGAGTAGATGGCAGTAATGCACTTTTTTAGTTTGCAAGTCGCCGTTAAAAAGAAGAAAGAAACTACATTCTGTTCAGTCAGTTATATTCACACAGTTCAGGACAGCATGGATGGATGTTTATCTGTTATCCATTTGGTGAAGTTGTTTACCTGCTATAATGCTTGGATATGTTGTCTGGGAGGGCTGTTGAAGCATATATTGCTTCGGCATAGGGGTGTTTATACTGACAGCGATCACTGGAGGCCATCTGCACTCTTGGTTGCTAGTAGGCATTTTCTCTGGACAACAGATACCAACTGTATCTTGAGGCGGATCAGGGATGCTCTGCTGTCTGCTGTACATCAGTAGAAGATGCACTGCATCGCTGAGCATTTGCATAAAGTAGGTATCGACAGCAGTGTCTGTTGGTCATGTCACCTCAAATCGCAAGCTGGAACTTTCACTCACTTCATTACACATACGGGGATTTACACGTCTACAATTTGTACGAATTCATACGAACTAACTCATACGATTTCATACCATTAAGCCAACTCATACAAATGCGTATGACTTTTCATGCAGTCGGGTTGTCGGCAGACATGAACACAACACTTGTGAACATTACCGCCGCTCCGTATAAGCAGACTATGCTAGGGCACCAACTCCCTAGGGGGGCACCATCTTACCCTAGGAGGGTAACCAGAAAATCCACAGGCTGCCCTTACTCACACGTTATGCGTTATTCAAGGACCCGAAAGCAGATGATCGCTTCACGCTCAAATCACACGAACTCTCAGTTCTGATCAGATGAGCCACTTTAAAAGTCATTATAATATAGCCGCTGTATGCACACCTGTATGTACAGCAGTTGGAATTTTATATTAAGCTTTTAAGTGGCAACAACAAACAGCTTCCAGTTAGGCAAATTAACTATTTTACTTGGCAGAAGAATTGATTATTGGCATTATAATGGTTTTACCATGATAAAGAGGGTTTTAGGCACTTCACTTCACATCGAGCCCAACAACTTCCCTTAGTCATGGTAAAATCACTGCAATGCAGTCTCTTGCAGATTATTATTATTGTTATTAGTTCACAACTTCTTTGATCATAGTGGTTGAGATCAAGTTTTGTCGGGCCTAGCCGTTCGCTTACAGTGTATACTTGCATGTGTTAGGTATCAGTAAAGTGTGAGTTTGACTAAATGCTGTTCTGTCATGCTGACACCGAAGGCGTGAGAGGGAGGGAAGGGGAGAGAAGGTGTGAATGTGATGATAAAGCAGAGTATTATTCCACTTCTCTCTCTGGGTCTCAGCAGTGGGTTAGAGCAGACCAGCGTGACCATGTCAACAACATGGCCAGTACTGAGTGAGCGACTCCCTTATCTCCTGCATCCTCTGTTTTTTTTTCTATTTCTCTCACTCTCAACCCGTTCTTCCCTCCCTCATTGTTGGTCTCTGTTTACTTCTGTCCTCTTGGTTTCGTAAGCTATTTTATCTCTCATTCATCCCATTCATTCTCTCCTCTGATCCGCAACACCTCTCTCTCTCTCACTCTCTCTCGCTCTCTCTCTCTGTCTGTGCTTTCCTTTCTCCAAATCAAGTCTACTGTGACAGAGTCTACCATCAAACAAGAGACAAAAATCTACCTAACAGAAAAAGTATGCAAAACCTTTTGCATCTGCTGGATGTTTTGGTGCTTTTTGGACATGTTGTTCTCAGACTAGTGTTGTCATGGTACCAACATTTCAGTAGTCGGTACCGATACCAATGTAGTTTCAATACCACAGGAAAAATATGCTAATATTATGTGCTATTGAACTCACCCGTTTAGTTTGTTTTTATTATTCAATCATTATTTTAATAATTATAGTTTAATAATTATTATTATTTTCCAGAACTTTTCAGAATTTGTTTTTTAAAGTTTAATTTAATTTAATCATCAAAATGGTGTCATATAAATAAACTCTCTTTTCAACACGCCATTGCATTGTTTTGCCAAATTTTATTCAACATCTTGATTAATTATTATTATTATTATTATTATTATTACATTAAATATTACACTTTACTACACAGTTGTTATATATTTTTATTCAATTTCTTCAATTTCAGGCATCTAGATTTTATTTTGAATTGTGCTTTTATTATGACGTGTGTTTTTTGCCGGATAAACAGTTCGGGACACCCCAGTGTGATCATTGAAGACTTTTAAGGCATGTCTGAAATCTCATCTGTTTACACTGGCCTTTAAGTCTGACAAATGAAATTAAGGACACAGTTTTGGAGTGTATTTTAGATTACTGGTGTTTGTGTATGTGGTCATTTTGAAATGTTATGTTTTAAATTATATTACTGGGAAGCACTTTGGTCAACTCTGCAGTTTTAAATGCAATATAAATAAACTGAGATTAAAGCGCAGATGCTGGGATTTGAATTATATACATGCACACTACCGTTCAAAAGTTTTGAAACACTTGCCTGAAATGTTTCTCATGATCTTAAAAATGTTTTGATCTGAAGGTGTATGCTTAAATGTTTGAAATTAGTTTTGTAGACAAAAACATAATCGTGCCACCATATTAATTTATTTCATTATAAAACTAAAATGTTTTTGAAATGGTTGACTTGGACCAAATAATTAAGAAAAGCAGCCAATAAGTGCCCAACATAGATGGATCTCCTTCAATACTGTTTAAAAATCCTCCCAGGGTGATTCCTCAAGAAGTTGGTTGAGAAAATGTCAAGAGTACGTTTCTGCAAATTCCAGGCAAAGTGTGACTACTCTGAAGATGCTAAAATACAACACAGTTTTGAATTATTGTGGATTTTGTTAGTCACAACATAATTCCCATTTATGTTACTCCATAGTTTTGATGACTTTACTATTATCCTTAAATGTGAAGAAATTTTTAAATTATAATAAAGAATGAGTGTTTCAAAACGTTTGAGCGGTAGTGTACATATTACATGATTCACAATGAAGTGCTCCGCTCTTTCTGTCATCTCATACAACGTGAACGATTCTCTTTTTTTATTTTTTATTTTATTGCTTTAATCAATATAACATGACAGTCAAACCAATTGAAAACATAAGAAATAAACTAAAAGAAAATAATAATAATAAAAATACTTACAAAAAGGTAAATTGACAATATACAGAATACAAAAGGCTATAAAATATACAGTATTTAATGCATATAACATTAAGATTCAAAAGGGGATATTCAAGGCTTTATGAAGGTTAATACTCTTTAGCACTGTATTTCACTCCTGTTAACATATTAAAGTAATACTTCTATTTTCAATTGTGTGAAATTTGGAAATTTACATTTATGACAAAAAAAAAACTTTCTCCATAAATAAACAATACATTTATAATATACCATGCTTTATGTAAAATTTTACTATCAAAATAAAACAAAACATCCTCTTTCCTTAAATCATATCAATACCCGTATTCATCTTAAAATATTCTCAGTCACACAGAACATTTTTGTATACAGTCAAAAAAGAGGTGTACAAGTGAATGATTCTCAATGTCTGTGCAGTTTCTAGTGGATGAGCGGTCGGATTTAAAGTAGCTCGTCCACGCTAAGGTTGGAGCCTATAGTGGTTTAATAAATCCTACTAAGACATGTTACGATTTTAATTTGGTTAATTGTCCATTTCACTGTACAAGGAGTAACAGAGCACTCGTTCAAAAGCTGTCCTGTGTCAGTCATACTGCACGCTGGTATTGGATGGAGTCGGTGCTTTGTACTACCGGTACTGCAGAAACACTGGTATCGTTACATCTTTTTTATTCTAGTATCGACTTGGTACCGAAGTACCGGTACTTTTGACAATATGAGTTCCATGTGTGTATTTTTCACTCCCGATTTTCTACCTGCCAAAAATACCCAGTAGCAACCTGTGTTTTGTTTTGGGGAAATGTCCACAGATTTGTGTGTGTTAAAGCCATATGTATGTGTGTTTGTGTGTAAAGTATCGGTCAGTCTAATTTTATAAAGTGGAGAGTGTGTGGAGTGTGTGTTGAGTGTCTGCGCTCTTAACTGTAAGAGCTACTGATAACCTTTCTAACCTATGAGACAAGGACAGGAAACTACTCCCCTATAGGAATGCCACACACACACACACACACACACACACACACACGGATTTAATTTACATGAACTTAATCTAAATCTTAAACTTAAACCTTTCATGTTTTAGTGTGGCATATTTACTGCAATTTGCCTTTTTAGGGTACCATTGACTTCTATTGTTTTTATATAAACTAACAGATGAACACCAACCCTAAAAAAATCCTTGAATGTTCCTAAAGGGAGGTTCTGTCATATTTAGCTCAACCGAAACTATAGTCTGTTCACACACACACACACAATCACAGACACAGTAGCCTTTTTTCACCTCACGCATGATTTCACTCATTCTTCTTTTGTTCCACAAGAGGATGAACGTCTAGCATTAATAAAGATGCCTTGGGTTAGCATGCTATGGTAATGTATGCAATTTGTAAATGGTTCCACTTGTCATTTTATGAAACTATTTCAGCTTTTCTATTCACATGTAAACATGTATAAAAAATCAAGCCCAACTGCCTTAATTTGTTTTCATGTAAATAGCTGTTGGTGTGGCTGGCTGTTTAAAGATTATGATGAAATGGTAATTATCATCTATCGAGACGTTTAGCCATTTGTTTGCATAAAAATAATTCAAAGGAAACTCCCTGAGAAAACTGGAAGCTGCTTTGATCTGACACAGTTTCCTTTCGAAACAATCGGCTCGGGTGGGATTTGGATTCAGGCTAACCCATTCATTCTCATTAGAGTCACTTGTTGAAGATGCAAGAACAAAATATCATATTTCTTGAAAATCAGCCATCGAAACCTTGAAGTCTCGGTTCTTACAGATGAATTGCACAGCGGAAGAGAGCACTTTCATTAAATGTTTGAATAAACAGGAAGCCAGAGAGAACTTGATAGATGAATGAGGTATAAAAGAAGAGGATGAGTTTTTACTTGTACAGATGAATTGGTGCATAAAGTAAACACAGCGAGAAATGGTGTGAATGTGGCGGCTGGTTGAACCCACACCTGTTTTAGAAATGCCATCCGGATCCTGAGGCAGCCAGTATGCATTGTGCGCCCCACAGACATTTACATAGAAAATGTGTCATTGTGTGAGTGTCTCAGAATTGTGAGGCAATAGGCTATAGGGGGCAGATTAAGCACTTATTTTATCTGTTCTTGCCCCATTGTTCATAAAATTACCGGGCAGGTTTTTGCAGGCTTACTCTGTCACAAAGAAAAACAGCAACAACAAAAAAAAAAGCATTATTATGAAATTTCATATCCTATTGTTTAAATTAAATAGGTTAGTAATTTGTTTAGTTAAAATTAATGTGTGTGTGTGTGTGTGTGTGTGTGTGGGCCGGTTTAAGTGGTTTACAAGGACATTTTTTAAGTTACAAACTGGTGTTTAGTCTGTGGTTACGACTTGCCTTGTAAAAGTTTTGGTCATTGATGCAAATTTTGTTGTCAAAAAGAAAATGTTATGCTTTTCAATAATTAAAAGTTAATGTTTTATTGTGTATGTATTTAAGTATTTCTTTATAATAAATGTATCTTTATTTTTATAGTATTTATTATAATCGTTGTATTTATATAATAATTATTAATATAATTTCAATACGCTATTAATCTGAATTAAAATAATATGAATTAATAAATCTTATAAATTGTTTTAATATTTATTAATGTGTATTTTAAACATTTAATGATTTTCAATAATTAAGAGTCAAATATCTTTTGTTTATGCATTTTCTGTGTTTATTTATAATAAAAGTACTTATATTTTATAGTATTTATTTGTAATTAAAATATGTTTAGTAATAATTATTATAATATTCATATAATATTAATCTCAATTAAAGAAAATAATTACTAGTTATACTGTTTTATTCATATTTATTTATATTTACTATATGAATTTAATGCTTTTCAATATTATAAGTAATTATAATATTATTTTTGTTATTTATATATATATATTATTAGTATACATTATTTTTATGTATTTTATAGTATAAATAAAATAAAGTTTATTTTTATTTTTGTAGTACTTATGGTATAATTATTTATATATTAAGTATTATACCAATTATGAGTGTAATATTAATATAAAATAATATTAATTGTAATTAATAGTAATAATAAATGTATTACTAATAAAGTTTATTTTTATTTTTGTAGTACTTATGGTATAATTATTTATATATTAAGTATTATACCAATTATGAGTGTAATATTAATATAAAATAATATTAATTGTAATTAATAGTAATAATAAATGTATTCATATTTACTATATTCATTTGGATTAATATAGGCTATTATTAATATTATATAAACTAAAATTATTTATTGTCGTTATTGTCTTAATAATTTACAACATCAAACCATTTGATGTTTCTTGACATTAATCTTCTCTCTGTTTTCCTCTCTCTGTTCCTCTGCAGGTTTAATGATGATAAGGGTTATGTCCTGTACCCTCAGATCGGGGATCGCTTGGATCTCATTTGTCCAGGATCAGAGCCCCCCGGC